>NC_058404.1:36725112-36816292 GCF_002201575.2 Neomonachus schauinslandi
TAAATAAATAAATAAATAAATAAATAAATAAATAAATAAATAAATAAATAAAATGATCCAGCAATTGCACTATTGGGGTTTACCTAAAGAACACAAAAATACTAACTCAAAGGGATAAATGCAGTCCAATATTTATAGCAGCATTATCTACAATAGCCAAACTATTGAAAAGCCCAAGTGTTCATCAACTGATGAATAGATAAAGATGATGCGGTGTATATATATATATATATATATATATATCATGGAATATTATTCAGCCATAAAAAATGAAATCTTGTCACTTGCAACAACGTGGAAAGAAATAACATAAATTAAAATAACAGGAAACATACAGAAGTAAAAATCTCACTGCAAAAAATTAATAAAGGTAGTCAATTAACAGTTATAAAGCTACTATGAATGTTAAAAGATAAAAATAGTAAAATTAACTAAATCTGCAATAATTAGTTAAGGGATAACAATAAAAAAGATGTAAAATGTGACACCAAAAGCATAAAATGTGGGAAGCAAAAATTTAAAGTTTTAGAATGTATTAAAATTTAAGTTACTATACATAGGAGGATATATATATATATAGTTGCTATACATATTTTGCCTTATGGTAACCAGAAGGCAAAAATTTATAGTAAACATGCAGAAGAAAATGAGACAGAAATGTAAACATAACACTTAAGAAAGTTATCAAAACACCAAGGGAAAAGAAGAGAAAGAAAAGGAGACAAACTACAATAACAGCCAGAAAACAATGAATGAAATAGGAATAAGTACATATGCATCAATAGTTACATTATATGTAAATGGTCTAAAAACTTTAATTAAAAGGCAGAGAGTTACTGAATGGATAAAATAACAAAACACATTTATATATTGCCTACAAAGGATTTATTTCAGAAGTAAGGACACACATACTGAAAATGTAGGAATGGAAAAAGATAGCTTAGGCAAATGGAAACAAAAAGAAAGCTGGTATAGCCATATTCATATCAGACAGACTTTATTTTTTTATTTTAATTCCAGTATAGTTAATATACAGTGTTATATTAGTTTCAGCTATACAATATAGTGATTCAACAGAACCATATGTTACTCAATGCTCATTAAGTATAGTCTTTTTTTATTAACATCTTTATTTTTTTATTAATGTATTGTTTCAGGAGTACTAGTCTGTGATTCATCAGTCTTACACAATTCACAGCACTTACCATAGCACATACCCTCCCCAGTGTCTATCCTCCAGCCACCCCATCCCTCCCACCCCAGACAAATAGACTTTAAACAAAGGCTATAATAAAAGACAAAGAGAGGCACTATAGAATGATAAAGGGGTCAATCAAGCAAGAAGATGTAATGTTTATAAATATATATGCACCCAATATAGAAACACCAAAATACATAAAGCAAATATTAATAGAACTAAAAGGAGAAACTGATGAATACAATAAGAGTAGGACACTTTAACATCCCACTAAAATCAATGAATCCATCATCCAGACAGAAAATCAAAAAAGGAAACCTTAGCATTAAACATCACATAGACCAGATGGACTTAAAAGATATATAGAGAATATTCCATCCAAAAGGAGCAAAATAAACATCTTTCTCAAGTGCATATGGAATATTCTTCAAGATAGATCACATGTTATGCATGAAACAAGACTCAATAAATTCAAGAAAACTGAAATCATATTAAGCCAAGATGTCCATCGACAGATGAATGGATAAAGAAGGTGTGGTATATATATACAATGGAAAAATCTGCAGCCATCAAAAGGAATGAAATCTTGCCTTTTGCAATGATGTGGATGGAAGTGGAAGGTATTATGCTGAGCGAAATAAGTCAATCAGAGAAAGACATGTATCATATGATCTCACTGATATGAGGAATTCTTAATCTCAGGAAATAAACTGAGGGTTGCTGGAGTGGTGGGGGGTGGGAGGGATGGGGTGGCTCGTGATAGACATTGGGGAGGGCATGTGCTATGGTGACCGCTGTGAATTGTGTAAGACTGTTGAATCACAGACCTGTACCTCTGAAACAATTAATACATTATATGTTAAAAAAACCCAGAAGAAGTTAATAGGAAGGGAAAAATTAAGGTGGGGAAATTGGAGGGGGAGATGAACCATGAGAGACGATGGACTCTGAGCAACAAACTGAGGGTTCTAGAGGAGAGGGGGATGGGGGGATGGGTTAGCCTGGTGATGGGTATTAAAGAAAGCATATACTGAATGGAGCACTGGGTGTTATACGCAAATAATGAATCATGGAACACTACATCCAATATAATGATGTAATGTATGGTGATTTACATAACATAATAAAAAAAAACTACAGGACATTGATGAATGAAATTGAAGAAGACACAAATAAATGGAAAGATATTCTGTGCTCATGCAGTGGTAGAATAAATACTGTTAAAATATCAATACTACACAAAGCAATCTGCAGATTAAGTGAAATCCCTATCAAATCTCCAAAGGCATTCATCACCAAAATGAAAACAAAAATAATTTTAAAATCTGTATGAATTCACAGAAGACAGTGAACTGACAAAACCATCCTCAAAAAGAATAACAAGGCTGGAGATACCACATTTTCCATGTTCAAACTAGACTACAGAGCTGTAGCAAATAAAACAGTGTGGTACAGAAATCAAAATAGGCATATAAACCAATGGAACAGAATAGGGACCCTATGCATATATAGTCAATTAATTTACAATGAAGGAGACAAAAATATACATTAGGAAAGTACAATGTCTTCAAAATATGGTGTTAGGAAAACTAACAGCTACATTTAAAAGAATAAAACTGGACCACCATCTTAAAATGTACAAAGATTAACTCAAAATATATTAAAGACTTGAATGTAATATCTGAAACCATAAAATTCCTAGAAGGAAACATAGGTGGTAAACTCCATGACACAGTCTTAAAGATTTTTCTTTGAATCTGACATCAAAGGCAAGAGAAATAAAAGCAGAAATAAACAAATGGGACTACATTAAACTAAAAATCTTTTGCACAGTGAAGGAAACCATCTGAAAAATAAAAAGGCAACCTACTGAAAAAAGATATTTCCAAATAATATGTTCATTAAGGGGCTCAAATCCAAAATATATAAAGAACTCATATAACTCAATAACAGAAAAAATTCTGATTAAAAAATGGAAAAAGAATCTGAATACATTTTTCCAAAAAAGGTATAGAGATGGCTAATAGGCACATGGAAAGATGCTCAACATCATTATTCATCAGGGTAATACAAATCAAGACTACAATGAGTTATCACCGTACAGATGTCAGAATGGCTAGAATAAAAAAGACAAGAAATAACAAGTGTTGGTAAGGATATGGAGAAAAGGAATATCTTGTGCACTATTGGTAGGAATGTAAATTCGTGAAAACCCTATGAAAAATAGTATGGAGTTTCCTCAAAATATTAAAGATAGAACTACCATATGATCTAGTAATTCCACTACTGGATATCTATCTGAAGAAAATAAAAATACTAATTCAAAAAGGTACATGTACCCCCCTCTGTTGATTGCAGCATTAGCCAAGATATGGAAGCAACCCAATGTTCACCCATAAATGAATGGATAAAGAAGATGTGGTATATATCTACAATACATTACTACTTAACCACAAAAACAATGAAATCTTGATATTTGTGACAACGTGGATGAAACTTAAGGGTGTTATGCAAGTGAAATAAGAGAGAGAAAAAACAAATACCATATGATTTCACCTATCTGTGGAATCTAAAAATCAAAACAATCAAAATAAAACCCAGACTTACAGTCACAGAGAACAGATTGGTGGTTGTCAGAGGGGAAGGGTTTGGGTAGGGCAAAAGAGATGAAGAGGATTAAAAAGTACAAGCATAGAGGTATAAAATAAGTCATGAGGATATAATGCACAGCATGAGGAATATAGTCAATAATATATTGTAGGTGATGGACTGTAGACTTATTGTGGTGATCATCTCACAATGTGTACATCAAATTATTATGTTGTACATCTGAAACTAATATTTGTGTCAAACATACCTCAACAAAAAATAAATGAACATACAGTATAAAATAAAAAAATGGCTAATTGATTCACCATTTCAAGGTTTTGTTTTATTTTTAATTCAACAAGTAAGTTTGAATGTCATTTCTATGTAGCACACTGATTTACAATTACTACTTTAAATCTGAGATGACTTATAGTTTCTGGAACACAGCACTTGTACTTCCAAACTGACTAACAGCCTCTGAACCATCTTTGTTCTCCCTTTATTTTATGACCATATAAGTGCAAATGCTCATATGTATGTATATACGCATATGGACGTAAGCTTGTGTATCACTGTAACCATGCTTTCCTGGTATAGCCTTCTTGTTTGGTTCTTCTAAACCTCTCACAATTATACTTTGATTATAAATGTAAACCAATGGTTTAAGAAATATAAAAGCTCAGTTATGTTTCTTTGTGAAGCAGGAAAAACTGGAAGCTCAGAATTCTATGATTAAAATTTGTTAGAATTCAAAGATCTAATTAAAAATCACCTCTCATTTTAGTGGAATGTTGTGCTTAAAAGACATACATATCTTCTCATATGAGGATCAATGACTGGTTATAACATCCAAAAAGCAAAGTCATTGAATAACTGAGACCTAGTTTAATTATCTTTTCAATATTGTATGGGAAATAATTGGCCGCACCAGGTTCAAATCCATTCAGTATAACTGTGATAGTCATCATGGAATATAGTATTTGATAATTACATAATTTAACACAGCTAAATATAAATGAACATGTTTTGTTACCATTTGTGTACCACAAACAGTGCCATCAGCCACATAGGCATAATCTCTTCCATCTGATCTCACTGATGACCCAGTAGTTATAGATATGCATACATGCCCTTGAATATATGAATAAACAGCAGATTGAATATCATTTTTATAAGTATTCTTCTGTGGCCAAACACAAGCTAATTTTCCACAGAGAACATCCCTGAAATGAAAAACAAAATTCCTTATCATTTTGCCTTTTAATGTTACCAACTTCCAAATAAGTGTTATATTACTTATAATACTTATGTTTAATAGATGGTATAAAACTTTTGGCAGAAAAAAAGGCCAAGATAACATTATCCTATGGTGCAAAACAACTGAATACAATCCAATCGATTAGCACTGTAACTGAATTGAAAACTGTATACTAAACTCAAATTTGCAGTCATAACTTCATTTTCTATTTCAGAACTTAACTTTTGTCTAGCCTCCAGTTGACCTAGCGGTTCATCATAGTTTACCACATTCTTTGGGAAAATTCATCACCTGCCTCCACTTTGGTATAGCTTGGCCAGTCTGGTCATTTTTTACCCAACATTTCCTGAGAGTAGCTAGCTGCATTTATTAACTCTATGTATCTTTTGAGCCCCTTCTGTTAATGTCCATTGTCCTTACCACGAACTTTAATCAGTACATCTCTGTAGTATACAGACTCTTCATTTTGATCCCAAGATTTTTCCAACATGCTGATACTTCCAGTGGTTCTGCACTTCTCTCTTGAGAATTAAGAAACTTTGAGATCTCCTTTATGCCACAAGCATACAAAACATTATCCCAAAACAGTTTATTTAGCCATTCATAATCTATCACTGGATAGAATATTGGCTTCTCTAAGGCTTACAATATTCCTAGACTATGCCCTGGAAAGTAATCTATGTCATTTCTTGCTCTTGGAGTCACTCAGATCTATCAATTCTCATTTTCAATGGAAACAACTATTCTTAACTATTGATATGTGCTTGTCAGGTATGTCATTATTATTTCTTCAAAAGTCTTCTCTTAGAAAATTTTATTCATTTGTCCTAAAAGACCATTTCGGGTTCTTTTAACATTACAGAGATTAGGTTAATGGCACAATGAGGAAAGATTCAAGTGAAGTTGGGAGCCAAAATCTAAATCTATTTTCAAGCTTTTCTCCTTCCCAGCATAAGTTGTCTATCTTAGATCTAGATACTTCTTTTGGTTGTGGCTCCACTCTCTTTCCATGGCATATATCTTAAACCAGCTTTGCATAGTAGGTCTCTTTCTAGTCAGGCTATTGATTACAAACACTTCCTCCCAAAGTTCTTTTTCTTGGAATTTGTATTTATGGTTGAATTCTTGGAACTAACAGGGTTTTCTTTTCTGGAAAGGAATCAGTCTGCTTAAGCAGGTGAATTGTGTTAGAGATTTTATTTTAGGAAAATATATGCACCATGATTATCTCAGATGAAATCTGGATAAGTCCTGCTTGCTAGAGTTTCTCCTACCTTTTCTGTCCATACTTTCACAAATAATCTTAGACCAAGGGTAGTTGACATGCCTTCTGTTCATCAGGGAGAGAGATAAAGCATGGCTGGTTTATCACTACCTCCTATTTTTGTTTACATCTACTGTGGTGTAACTCAGTCTGCCTGATCACTGGTGCTCTGTATCTAACAAGGGGTGACTGGTTAAATCTTGTCTTTTGGAGATTATATGGGTCTTCTTATCAGATCTACCCTCATCACTATTTTGTGATCTATTAGTCTTGCATTGGGGCATGTGGGAAATTCTGCATCCTCTACATAGCATACTTAATTTATAGTAAACTCAGTTGGATGCAAAGTGGTGGATACTATCTTAGTCCCATCCAACTAGATAGTTTCTTCAGCTATTTATAATCTTCATAAAGGAACCAAGGTTTTTTTTTTTTTATAAGCATGCTGAGTGTAGTGCTTACCAAAGAATTTTACATTTTTTCCTGACCATGTCTTTGGAGGTTAAGGAAAATCCTGCTTCTCCCTAGATCACTTGACCCTGAATGTTTTTATATTCTCTCCCCATTCCCTTAGTTCTTGAATTTGGATCTATAACTACTTTTTAAGCCACTGTAAGTTATAATTAACATCTACAAAGCTATACATATTTAATGTAAGCAATGTGATGAATTTGGGGATAAACACACATCATCAAGGACGTAAACGTATCCACCACGTCCCAAAGTTTCCTCCTGCCTTTGAATAATAACAATAATAATAATAATTTTATTTATTATTATATTATTTTAAAATATTTTGTGGCAAGAACACTTAATATAACTACTACCACTTAGCAAATTTTAAGTATACAATACCATATTTTTAATTGTAGTAACTATGTTGTGTAGTAGATCTCCAGAATGTATTTGTTACTATACTTTTCCAGCTTTATTGGGTTAAAATTGACAAACTTGTAAGACATTTAAAGTGTACAAAGTGATGATTTCATATATGTATATATTGTGAAAGGATTGTCCCTATTAACTTAATTAACACATTTATCACTTCATTTATTTATCCTTTTTGTGTGTGAGAACATTTAAGTTCTACTCTCTTACCAAATTTCAATTATATAATACAATGTTACCAATTATAGTCACCATATTATACATCAGATCCTTGACTTTATTCATCTTAAAACTGAAAACTGGTATCCTTTTACTAACTTATCTCTATTTCTCACTGACAACTATTTTCTACTCTCTGTTTATATGTTTAATTTTTTTTATTCCACATAAAAGTGATACTATTTAGTATTTGTCTTTTGCTCCTTTCACTTAGCATACAGATGTCCAGGTTCAACCATGTTGTCACAAATGACAAGATTTCCTTCTTTTTAAAGCTGAACAATATTTCATTGTATACATAGCACTTTTCTGATCCATTTATCTGTTGCTGGACATGTAGATTTTTTCCATACCCTGGCTATTATGAATAATGCTGTAATTAAATCTCCTCAAAATAACTGATTTCATTTATTTTGGTTATACAGTTAGAAGTGAGATTGCTAGATCATAAGGTGGTTCTATTTTTAATTTACTGAGGAAACTCCAAATTATTTTTCATAATGGCTGTACCAGTTTAAATTCCCATAAACACTATATGAGGGTTCCCTTTTCTCCACATCTTTGCTGGTGTTATCCAGTGTCTTTTTATGATAGTCATCCTAACAGATGTGATTTGATATTTTATTGTAGTTTTGATATGCATTTCCTTGATGATTTAGTGATGCTGAATACCTTCTCATGTACTTGTTGGCCATTCACATATCCTTGGAAAAATGTTTGTTCCAGTCCTTTGTCCATTAAAAAAATGGAAGAGTTGGAAGATTTCTTGCATATTTTAAATATTACTCCTTATCAGATACTTGGTTTGCAAAGATTTTCTTCCATTCCATAGTTTGCATTTTCATTTTGTGGATGATTTCATTTGCTAAGTTGAAGCTTTTTAGTTTGTTGTACTCCTACTTGTGTAATTTTTCTTTTGCTGCCTTTGCTTTCAGTGACAGTAAAAATTCATTGCCAAGACCACTGTTAAGGAAATTATTATGAACATTTTCCTCTAGGAGTTTTACAGATTCATATCTTAAAATCAAGTCTTTTTTCCACTTTAGTTGATAATTGTGTATGGTATGAGATACAATCTAATTTTCCCAACATGATTTATTGAACAGACTATCATTTATCCATTGTATAATCTTGGTCCCTTTGTTGAAAATTAATCAATTGTGTGTGCATGTATTTATTTTTAGGCTGTCTAATCTGTTCGATTAATATGTGTCAGTCTTTATGCCAATATCATACTCTTTTAATTATAGTTTTTTTTATAACTATAGTTTTTTGATACACTTTGAAATCAGGAAGTGTGATGCCTTATTTTTCATTCTCAATATTGCTCTGGCTCTTTGGGGTCTTTTGTGGTTTCATATAATTTAAATTTTTTTCTATTTCTGTAAAAAATGACATTGGAATTTTGATAGGGATTACATTGAATCTGTAGATAGCTTTGGGTAGTACAGATATTTTAATAATATTAATTCTTCCAATCCATCAGCAGAGAATATCTTTATATTTATTGTGTGTTCTTCAATTTATTTTATCAATTTCTTATAGTTTTCAATATATATATATATATCTTTCACTTCCTTGGATAAATTCATTTCTAAGTATTTTATTCTTTATGATGTTATAAAAGAGGTTATTAATTTCTCTTTCCAATAGTTCATTATAAGTGTATAGAAATGCAACTAATTTTTGTATATTGAAATTGTGTCCTGAAACTTTACTGAATTTGTTTACTAGCTCTAACATTTTTGTGGTTTCCCACATGTAAGATTATATCATCTACAACAGACAATTTTACTTCTTTCTTTCTTATTTGGATGCCTTTTATTTTTTCTTTTTGCCTAATTGCTTTGGCTTGTACTTGCAGTATTATTTTGAATAGAAGTAATAAGAGAATTCATCCTTGTCTTGTTCTTGGTCTTGGAGGAAAAAGTTTGAGCTACCACCATTAAGTATGATGTTAGCTGTGGGCTTGTCATATATGACTTTTATAATGTTGATGTACAATCCTTCTATACAAATATGTTTTTATAATAAAATGATGTTGAATTTTGTCAAATGATTTTTCTGTACCTATTAAGATAATCATATTATTTTTGTACTTTATTTTGTTAATGTGGTGTATCATAGTGACTGATTTGTGGAGGGTGAATCATCCCTGCATCACTGGAATAAATGTCACTTCATCATGATGTATGATCTTTTTAATGTAGTTTTTTTTCTTTTCTTTTTTTTTAGAGAGAGAGCGCACAAGAGTGGAGGGGCAGAGAGAGAATCTTAAGAAGGCTCCATGCTGATTGAGCCCCAATTCAATTTCACAATCCTGAGATCATGACCTGAGCTGAAATCAAGGGTTGGGTGCTCAACCAACTGAGCCACCCAGCCATCCCCCTTTTAATGGACTCTTTAATTAATTTTCTAAAATTTCTTGAGGATTTTTGCATCTATGTTCATCAGGGGTATTGGTCTATTATTTCTCTTCTTATAATATCCTTGCCAGTGGGGCTTTGTTATTAGAGTAATACTAGCCTTGTAAAATGACTTCAGAAGGGTTTTTCCCTCTTCTGATTTTTACAAGATTTTGACAAGGATTGTTATTAATTATTTAAATGCTTGTTAGAACTCACTAATGGAGCCATCTGGGTCTGGAATTTTGTTTTTGGGGAGGTTTTTGATTAATGATTCAATCTCATTTGTTTTGGTTAGTTAAGATTTTTTTATTCATTCATGATTCAGTTGGTAGATTGTATGTGTCTAGGTTATTTATCCATTTCTTCTACCTTGTCCAATTTTGGGGCATAAAACTGTTCATAGTTATTTCTTATGATTCTTTTTGCTTCTCTGATGTCAGTTATAATGTCTTCTCTTTCATTTCTAATTCTAGCTATTTGAGTCATATTTCTTTTTTCTTAGTAGATCTAGCTAGTGGTTGGATGATTTTATTTACCTTTTCAAAACATCAACTGTCAGTATCATTGGTCTTTTCTATTGACTTTTTAGTCTCATTTCTTTCCACTCTATGCTATTTTCTTTCTTCCACTCAAGTTATACATCAGTTATTCTTCTTTTTCTAGTATTTGAGGTGTAATTTAGGTTGTTTATTTCAGATCTTTCTTCTATTTAATGTAGAGATTTATCACAATAAACTTCCTTCTTACAGATGCTTTGCTACATCAAACATTCTGGTATGTTGTGTATACATTTTCATTTTTTCAAGGTATTTTTTAAAAATTTTTTATTGTTATGTTAATCACCATACATTACATCATTAGTTTTTGATGCAGTGTTCCATGATTCATTGTTTGTGCATAACACACAGTACCCCATGCAGAACATGCCCTCTTTAATACCCATCACCAGGCTAACCCATCCTCTCACCCCTCCTCCCCTCTAGAACCCTCAGTTTGTTTTTCAGAGTCCATCATCTCTCATGGTTCGTCTCCCCCTCTGATTCCACCCCTGGCTTCATTCTTCCCCTCCTGCTATCTTCTTTTTCTTTTTTTTTTCCTTAACATATATTGCATTATTTGTTTCAGACGTACAGATTTGTGATTCAACAGTCTTGCACAATTCACAGCGCTCACCATAGCACATACCCTCCCCAGTGTCTATCACCCAGCCACCCAATCCCTCCCACCCCCCACCACTCCAGCAAACCTCAGTTTGTTTCCTGAGATTAAGAATTCCTCATATCAGTGAGATCATATGATACATGTCTTTCTCTAATTGACTTATTTCGCTCAGCGTAATACCCTCCAGTTCCATCTATGTCATTGCAAATGGCAAGATTTAATTCTTTTTGATGCTACATAATATTCCATTGTATATATATATACCACACCTTCTTTATCCATTCATCTGTCGATGGACATCTTGGCTCTTTCCACAGTTCGGCTATTGTGGACATTGCTGCTATAAACATCGGGGTGCACATACCCCTTAGGATCCCTACATTTGTATCTTTGGGGTAAATACCCAGTAGTGCAATTGCTGGATCGTATGATAGCTCTATTTTCAACTTTTTGAGGCCACTGTTTTCCAGAGTGGCTGCACCAGCTTGCATTCCCACCAACAGTGTAGGAGGGTTCCCCTTTCTCCGCATCCCCGCCAACATCTGTCCTTTCTTGACTTGTTAATTTTAGCCATTCTGACTGGTGTGAGGTGGTATCTCCTTGGGGTTTTGATTTGGATTTCCCTGATGCCGAGCAATGTTGAGCACTTTTTCATGTGTCTGTTAGCCATTTGAAAGTCTTCTTTGGAAAAATGTCTGTTCATGTCTTCTGCCCGTTTCTTGAGTGGATCATTTGTTCTTTGGGTGTTGAGTTTGATAAGTTCTTTATAGATTTTGGATACTAGCCCTTTATCTGATATGCCATTTGCAAATATCTTCTCCCATTCTGTCGGTTGTCTTTTGGTTTTGTTGACTGTTTCTTTCGCTGTGCAAAAGCTTTTTATCTTGATGAAGTCCCAATAGTTCATTTTTGCCCTTGCTTCCCTTGCCTTTGGTGATGTTTCTAGGAAGAAGTTGCTGTGGCTCAGGTAAAAGAGGTTGCTGCCTGTGTTGTCCGTTAGGATATTGATGGACTCCTGTCTCACATTGAGGTCTTTCAACTACTTTGAGTCTATTTTTGTGTGTGGTATAAGGAAATGGTCCAGTTTCATTCTTCTGCATGTAGCTGTCCAATTTTCCCAACACCATTTGTTGAAGAGACTGTCTTTTTTCCATTGGACATTCTTTCCTGCTTTATCAAAGATTAGTTGACCATAGAGTTGAGGGTCCATTTCTGGGCTCTCTATTCTGTTCCATTGATCTAAGTGTCTGTTTTTGTGCCAGTACCATACTGTCTTGATGATGACAGCTTTGTAATAGAGCTGGAAGTCCGGACTTGTGATGCCACCAGCTTTGCTTTTCTTTTTCAACATTCCTCTGGCTATTCGGGGTCTTTTCTGGTTCCATACAGATTTTAGGATTATTTGTTCCATTTCTTTGAAAAAAGTGGATGATATTTTGATGGGGATTGCATTGAATGTGTAGATTGCTCTAGGTAGCATTAACATCTTCACAATATTTGTTCTTCCAATCCATGAGCATGGAACGTATTTCTATTTCTTTGTGTCTTCCTCAATTTCTTTCATGAGTATTTTATAGTTTTCTGAGTACAGATCCTTTTCTGAGTACAGATCCTTCTGAGTACAGCCATCTGGCCCCGAGTTTTGGGTGCAATTGTAAATGGGATCAACTCCTTAATTTCTCTTTCTTCAGTCTTGTTGTTGGTGTATAGGAATGCCACTGATTTCAGTGCAAGGATTTTCTATCCTGCCACTTTACTGAATTCCTGTATGAGTTCTAGCAGTTTTAGGGTGGAGTCTTTTGGGTTTTCAACATAAAGAATCATATCATCTGCAAAGAGTGAGAGTTTGACTTCTTCTTTGCTGCTTTGGGTGCCTTTGATTTCTTTTTGTTGTCTGATTGCTGTGGCTAGGACTTCTAATACTATGTTGAATAGCAGTGGTGATAGTGGACATTTGTGCTGCGTTCCTGACCTTAGGGGAAAAGCTCTCAGTTTTTCCCCATTGAGAATGCTATTCGCTGTGGTTTTCTCATAGATGGCTTTAATAATATTGAGTTATGTACCCTCTATCCCTATACTCTGACGAGTTTTGATCAAGAAACAATGCTGTACTTTTTCAAATGCTTTTTCTGCATCTATTGAGAGGATCATATGATTCTTGTTCCTTCTTTTATTAATGTATTGTACCACATTGATTGATTTGGGGATGTTGAACTAACCTTGCATCCCAGGGATAAATCCCACTTGGTCATGGTGAATAATCCTTTTAATGTACAGTTGGATCCTATTGGCTAGGATTTTGGTGAGCATTTTTACATCCATGTTCATCAGGGATATTTGTCTGTAATTCTCCCTTTTGATGGGGTCTTTGTCTGGTTTTGGGAAAAAGGTAATGGTGGCCTCATAAAACGAGTTTGGAAGTTTTCCTTCCATTTCTATTTTTTGGAACAGTTATGGTAGAATAGGTATTTATTCTTCTTTAAATGTTTGGTAGAATTCCCCTGGGAAGCCATCTGGCCCCGAGCTTTTGTGTCTTGGGAGATTTTTGATGAGTCTGCTCCAATTTCCTTAGTGGTTATAGGTCTGTTCAGGTTTTCTATTTCTTCCTGGTTCAGTTTTGGTGGTTGATACATCTCTAGGAATGCATCCATTTCTTCCATATTATCTAATTTGCTGGCATATACTTGCTTTTAGTATGTTCTTATAGTTGTTTGTATTTCTTTGGTGTTGGTTATGATCTCTCCTCTTTCATTCATGATTTCATTTATTTGGGTCATTTATCTTTTCTTTTTGCTAAGTCTGGCCAGGAGTTTATCAATCTTGTTAAATCATTCAAAGAACAAGCTCCTAGTTTCGTTGATATGTTTTACTGTTCTTTTGGTTTCTATTTCATTGATTTCTGCTCTGATCTTTATTATTTCTCTTCTCCTGCTGGGTTTAGGCTTTATTTGCTGTTCTCTCCCCAGCTCCTTCAGGTGTAGGGTTACGTTGTGTATTTGAGACCTTTCTTGGTTTTTGAGAAAGGCTTGTATTGCTATATAATTTCCTCTTAGGACTGCCTTTGCTGCATCCCAAAGATTTTAAACAGTTGTGTTTTCATTTTCATTGGTTTCGATGAGTTTTTTAAATTCTTCTTTAACTTCCTGGTTGACCCATTCATTCTTTAGTAGGATGCTCTTTAGCCTCCATGTATTTTAGTTCTTTCCAACTTTCCTCTTGTGATTGAGTTCAAGTTTCAAAGCATTGTGGTCTGAATATATGCAGGGAATGATCCCAGTCTTTTGGTACTGGTTGAGACCTGATTTGTGACCTAGGATGTGATCTATTCTGGAGAATGTTCCATAGGCACTAGAGAAGAATGTGTATTCCATTGCTTTGGGATGGAATGTTCTGAATATATCTGTGAAGTCCATTTGGTCCGTGTGTCATTTAAAGTCTTTATTTCCTTGTTGATCTTTTGCTTAGATGATCTGTCCATTTCAGCGAGGGAGGGTGTTGAAGTCCCCCACTATTATTGTATTGTTGTCGATGTGTTTCTTTGCTTTTGTTATTAATTGGTTTATATAATTGGCTGCTCCCATGTTAGGGGCATAGATATTTACAATTGTTAGATCTTCTTGTTAGATAGACCATAAGTAAGATATAGTGTCCTTCCTCATCTCTTATTACAGTCTTTGGTTTAAAATCTAATTTGTGTGATATAAGGATTGCCACATCAGCTTTCTTTTGGTGTCCATGAACACGGTAAATGGTTTTCCACCCCCTTACTTTCAATCTGGGGGTGTCTTTGGGTCTAAAATGAGTCTCTTGCAGACACCTATCAATGGGTCTTGTTTTTTTATCCAATCTGATAGCCTGTGTCTTTTGATTGGGGCATTGAGCACATTTACATTCAGGGCAACTATTGAAAGATATGAATTTAGTGTCATTGTATTGCCTGTAAGGTGACTGTTACCGTATATTGTCTGTGTTCCTTTCTGGTCTATGTTGCTTTTAGGCTCTCTCTTTGCCTAGAGGACCCCTTCCAAGATTTCTTGTAGGGCTGGTTTTGTGTTTGCAAATTCCTTTAGTTTTTGTTTGTCCTGGAAGCTTTTTATCTCTCCTTCAATTTTCAATGACAGCCTAGCTGTATATAGTATTCTTGGCTGCATATTTTTCTCATTTAGTGCTCTGAATATATCCTGCCAGTCCTTTCTGGCCTGCCAGGTCTCTGTGGATAGGTCTTTTGCCAATCTAATGTTTCTACCTTTGTAGGTTACATATCTCTTCTCCCGAGCTGCTTTCAGGATTTTCTCTTTGTCTCAGATTCGTAAGTTTTAGTATTAGATGTCAGGGTGTTGACCTATTTTTATTGATTTTGACAGGGGTTCTCTGTGCGTCCTGGATTTTGATGCCTGTTTCCTTCCCCAAATTAGGGAAGTTCTCTGGTATAATTTGCTCCAATATACCTTCTGCCCCTCTCTCTCTTTCTTCTTCTTCTGGGATCCCAATTATTCTAATGTTGTTTCATCTATGGTATCACTTATCTTTCGAATTCTGCCCCCGTGATCCAGTAGTTGTTTATCTCTCTTTTTCTCATTTCTCTTTTTCCACCATTTGGTCTTCTATATCAGTGATTCTCTCTTCTGCCTCATTTATCCTAGCAGTTAGAGCCTCCATTTTTGATTGCATCTCATTAGTAGCCTTTTTGATTTTGACTTGCTTAGATTTTAGTTCTTTTATTTCTCCCAAAAGGGTTTCTCTGATAACTTCCATGCTTTTTTAAGCCCAGCTAGTATTTTTAAAATCGTCATTCTGAACTCTAGTTCTGACATCTCACTAATGTCCATATTGATTAGGTCCCTAGCAGTCGGTACTGCCTCTTGTTTTTTTGTTGAGGTGATTTTTTCCCATCTTATCATGTTGTCCAGAGGAGAATAGATGAATGAGAGAACAAAGTGCTAACAGGGTAAAAATGTCCCCAGAAAATTTACAGTAAACAAATGAGAAAAGACCTGAAACTGGGGGAAAAGAAAGGGAAAGAAAGAAAAAAGAAAAAGAAAAAAACAAACGAAAACAAAACAAAAGAAAAAAAATAGAATATGATCAAATATGATCTGGCTGGTGCATAGATCAGTGCCACACACTAGATTTTGGGCATATTTTGGTGTTAGAAGAAAGTGTCTCCCAAAATTTTAAAGAAAGAAAACCTTATATATGTACAAAAATAAGGGATGATATGATGAAGGGATGGACTATGACTGTAAAGATGAAAATTATAAAATATTTTATAAAAGGAATTGATAGATAAGAAGTTGGTTGAAAAAAGAAAGAAGTGGATTAAAAAAAAAAGGGGGAGAGAATGTGATTAGGCAGGAGAGTAGAACAAAACCATACACTAGAGATTTAGGGTATATTTTGATTTGTTAGAAGCAACTGTATCCCAAAATTTTAAAGAGAATACAACTTACATATATATACCAAAAATAAGGGTAACTACTATGAATGGGATAGAATGACTCTAAAAATGAAAAATAAAAAAGATTTTTTTTAAAAGGGGATTGATAAGATGTTGGTTGAAAAAGGGAAAAAGAAAATTTCAAAACAAACAAAAAAAACAGTCAAAAAAAATTAACTTTGAAAGACTAAAGAATCATGGTAAAAAAGCCATGGATTCTATGTACAGTATTCCCCTAGCTCTGGAGTTCTGCCATTTTCATTGATTGGTAAATTTGGTTTTGGCTGGCTCTTCTCTTTGATCTTCTGGGGGAGGGGCCTGTTGCCGTGGTTCTCGAATATCTTTGCTGGAGGCCGATTTGCTCCACCCTTTCCAGGTCTGGGCTAAGTTATCTGCTCGGGTTTGCTCTTGGGAGCTTTTATTCCCTGCCAGCATTAGGTACAGATTTGGAGGATGATAGTGAAAATGTTGGCCTCCCAATCTCTGCCCTGGAGAAGCCGAGAACTTGGGGCCCCGCTCCTCAGTGTGCCCCCAGAGAAAAGCAGTCAGTCACTCCCATCTCCCCGGTCTCCAGCAGCACTCCGTGCTCACCTGGCCTGTGACCGAGGGTTTCTATCTCTGGCACCCCACTCGGTGTGGAGTCTCCAAATCCAGCAGATCCCTGCGGTGGGCTCCTGTGCCACTCCTCCCAGGGGAGGAAGGGAAGTCTCCAAGGTTCTGCCGCTTGTTGAGTCCCTGCTGAGCAGTGGCCTGACTGTGCCACAGATTACAGTTTATGGCAACTCCGAGCTGAGAGCCCATGCCCTGGCTCCGTCTCTGCAGCTGGCTTCCCCACTCCAATACCTGGGAGCTCTGCTGCACTCAGGCACCCCCGGTCTTTCTGTGACCCTGAGGGGCCTGAAGCCAACTGTCCCTGCGAGGGTTCCACTCCCCACCCCCCTCACCCCACCCCCCCGCTTAGCCACTGGAGCAAAGTCTCTCAGCAGAGCTGACTTTTAAAAGTTCTGAATTTGTGCTCCGGGGCTCTATCACTTGCCAGAAGCGGCCATCAGAGGCCCCCTCCCCCACCACCTATCTTCCCGAATATCGCTTCAGATTCACTTCTCCGCACATCCTACCTTCCAGAAAGTGGTCGCTTTTCTGTTCAGAGAGTTGTTGCTATTCTTTTCTTCAATCTCCTGTTGAGTTCGTAGGTTTTCAGATTGATTTGATCCTTATCCAGCTGAATTCCTGGGACCAGACAAAATCCAGGTCTCCTACTCCTCTGCCATCTTGCTCCTCCTCCTTTAATTCTTTTGTCTTTTAATCTTTAATTAGAGTTGTGAGTGATTTACCCCCCACTATTACCACATTAGGGTATTCTGATTTTAACTATTTATTTGCTATTTCCTGTGGATTTTATTCTTTCATATGTTTTCTTTTTCTAATTAGTGTCCTTTCATCTTGGCTTGAAGAACCACTTTTTTTTTTTTAAGATTTTATTTATTTGACAGAGAGAGACACAGTGAGAGAGGGAACACTAGTAGGGGGAGTGGGAGAGGGAGAAGCAGGCTTCCCGTGGAGCCTGATGCAGGGCTTGATCCCAGGACCCTGGGACCATGACCTGAGCCAAAGGCAGACGCTTAATGACTGAGCCACCCAGGTGCCCCCTTGAAGAACCACTTTTAGCATTTCTTGTAAGGCTGGTCTTGTGATGAACTTCAGCTTCTCTTTGTCTGGAAAAATCTTTCTAACATCTCACTCTCTTCTGGCATGCAGATTTCTGCTGAAAAATCTACTGATAGTTTCATGGTGTTTTCTTGTATATATCAAGTTATTTTTCTCTTGATGTTTTTAAGATTCTTTTGTTTTTAATCTCTGACAATTTAATTTTAATGTATCTTGTTTTGGGGTTTTTGGATTCATCTTTTTGCTTCCCCCCTGGGCTTCCTATATCTGAATATCTGTTTCTTTCCCCCAGGTTAGGAAATTTTCACTCATTATTTCTTTGAATAAGCTTTCTGTCTTTTTCACACTCTCTTTTCATTCTGTTACTCTTATAATGTGTATAATATTCTCTTTAATGGTGTCCCCTAAGTTCCTTAAGCAATCTTCATTCTTTTTCTTTCCTTTTTAAGACATGGAGGTGTGTTAAGTGTTGGGACACTAAATGTGGGGTCCAAATCCTTTACTCCTCAGGAAGAAGCTGGCAGTTGGGATTTCCCTTCCAACTGCATGGTGCTGGGCCAGTGGTGGGGTTTACGGAGAGAGTGTGTATCTACCTGCTTCAGTGTGAGTATTTTCTCATGTATTCAATGTGTAGGAGTCTCAGGTATCTTCTGAATTTCTTTTAAAAGTAATTGTTCCATGTGTATATGAACATTCAGTGTGTCTCTGGTAGGAGTAAAATCCCAAACCCTCCTATGTTGCCATCTTGGTCAACCTCCTATCTGTTGTTATTATTATTTTTGATTCTTTTGTTTTCAATACTTCCATGAAATTCAGGAAGTATTTGTTATGGATTAAGCCCTCCTTTATTGGATTTCATAAATCCCTTAAAAATATTCCAGTACTCCCAATTCAGTCCTCTGCCATACTTTACATATCAGTATTTTGGAAACAAACAACAAAAACAAAAAGGAAACTTATTCCTCTCAATACTTTCATGTCTTAAAAGTCAAAGCACTTGCTTTAGGATTATTATCATTTATTAACTTAATTAAAAAACTCAGTTTTAATTATCAATGTAGTGCACAAGTTTCTGATTTTTGGCAGTTTGTGCCCACTTCATAACTTTGGTAATAAGCATTAGCCTTTTTTTTTCCTTTTGTTTTGTTTTGTTTTGTTTTTTTGGTTTAGTCTCATTATTAGAATATATCCGGGAAAAAATAGGGAAAAAGAAAACTGAATTACATTGAAGAACATTATATATAATGTTATTTGAAAATATTCTCCTGATATACAATTTACTGTCCATTACTCTTTAGTGTCTCTTGACAAGCAATCTATAATTTTCATGACTCAACAAAACAATTTTTTTCTATGTACATACTTCTGATCACAAGGTAATGGTTGTGAATTTTTAAAACCACAGTTTCCAAATTTATCAATGTGAGAATTGATTCCTTTGAAACAGGCAAATGGAGCACCTTGAGCACCTAAAAATGCAAAGATGACTGTTAAATTATTATTCTGAATCCAAATTAAATTTTTGTTCATAAAAAACCAGTGAAACTCTATTGCATAAACAAAATATGAAAAAAGTCATTCTTTTTTTCTGTGTGTATCCTGTCAATGCAAGTAGAAAGAAACAATTATCTAACAGAAAACAGAAAAGAATTATATCAATTGTAGTAGAATTAAATTATTAAAAATAATTTGCTACCCTTCCCTGTGGGAATGCATCTTGCCTCATCCACTGAATATTAAGCTTGACCTTGTAATTTGACCTTCTTAATGAAATGTCACTTATGGGCAGAAAGTCTTGTGGGACTTGTGAATAGAAGAAGTATTATATTCTCTTTTTTTCTCTGCTGGCGGATAAGTAATGTTTTAAGTAGAGGTTCATTTGTCCATCTGGGTATCATATGGAGTAGCAGCAATAGTTGTTTTGTATATGTAAATCTGAGATATTTAGAGTTGTTTCCATTTCATTAAACACATAAATTGGTACTCAAAAGTGGAGTTCTCCTGTAAAATATGCCTAAAATATGTGGCATTGTCAATGAAGGCTGGTAGTAGGTGAAAAGAAAATTATTATCATTGGATAAAGAAGAGTAATTCATGCTACATGAGGGTGAAACACTTGGAGAAACTCTCTTCTCAATGATTGAAAGGGAGATAATAGCCTTAATAAACTTCTTGTCTTAAGCAAAGAAGTAGGGAAACAGAATCTGTCTTGGTTACTTTTGGCTGTATTTGACCAGAAGGTAAAGGTACTCAAGAAAAAGATAAACTAAACTCAGGATAGAATCAGTTATTTCAGAGGTAGTAGTAAAAAAAAAAATCGAGAAAGTCCAGAAATGTGTCCATTCTATAGGCATTGGCGTGGATAATGATGGTTGCTAGCTGATGTAGATTAGCCAAATTATTATGCTTATTTCATTGTTCTGTGTCTCTTCAATGGTGGGTGCTTGTTGGTGGGTGCTAACCTGGTAGATTAATACAAAGATCTTCACATTACTTCTCTTTTCTTTCTTTCTTTCTTTCTTTCTTTCTTTCTTTCTTTCTTTCTTTCTTTCTTTCTTTCTTTCTTTCTTTCTTTCTTTCTTTTTAAATTTTATTTTATTATGTTAATCACCATACATTACATCATTAGCTTTTGATGTAGTATTCCATGATTCATTGTTTTTCACATTATTTTTTATCTCCATGTATCTACCCACATATTTCTATCCCAGAACTCTTGCCTCTAATCTTCCGGTCTTTCCACATCCAGGCTCCCCACCAACAAACTAGGCCCTTTGTCATTGTTCATTTGTATATCTATAATCTACCTCTGGCCATCTCTCCTTCCACAAAAAACAGATGACCAGATGGTCAATATCTTTCAAGGCATCCTCCAAAGTGAGGTTGCAATATGGCTAATTTCCCCCCACCCCCACTTATAACCAGTGACTGAGCCAACACACTTATAAAATAAGCCTAGGCATGTTCTTCTTGTGTAATTGGTCATGGTGAAATTCCATGTATCCATAAGTGTGAGCTGAGGGAGATGCATAGGGGAGAAAGGTGACTGTTTTGGATTTCCTGCTCATGGATTTTTTTTTTCTGCCCTCTCTTTTTGCCTGTGCTTTTAATCCAGGTGAATGAATGACTTCTATCTGTCACCACTTAACTTAGTATATCTGACATAATTGAGCTTAGGCTGTACAGTTCTGAACACATGGGTATTTGTTGTCTGAAAGTCAGATTCTTTAGCTGTACAGGGGTCACTAGTGTGACCAGAGTTTTTTGTCAAAGTGGTATAGTTCTCCAGTTTAGATGGCACAATTTTCCTCCAGAAGTCTGGAGAACTGCCCAGTCATTCTCCCAAAGAGGCTTGATATAAGCCCCACATAGCATTTTTTTTCTCCCAAGGTACACTTCTGATATTGGAGTTGCTGTGTTTTATAATTCAGAATGCATGGCTGCTTGCATTGCAGCTTGGGAATGCTGCAGAGCCCTTTTTTGTTTTTCACCTCACTCAACATTAGCAACATTTCATGTCATCTAGTAAATGGGAAATGAAGCAGTACTTCCCCATGTGGAATATACTGACTTCAGATCCCAAAGACAACTACCAGGTGTTGTAATTTTTAGTTCAATAAGATGCAAGATACATACAGTTTGCTTTTACTTTGCAAAGGATGTCAGGTCATACCTCTGATCACTGGACTCTTAAAAATTTTACTGATGACAAATTTCTAAACATTTGGAAGTCTGTCTCCTGCCCTTTATAGCACATGTGTTGTATTTAATGCTCCAACATTCTAGTGATGCTTTGCTTGTTTAGCTGGATTATAACAAAATCACTGATGGAGTAGACAATGTGATATTTTCTAGGATGTCTACATCTCTACAACTACATTATGATTGAGGGCAGGAGAGTAAAAATAACCCTGCACAAAACTCAACATTAATGCCATTATCCATTCCATGTGAAAGCAAACTCTTTCTAATTCTTTTTTCAAATAGGAAAAGAATATATTTGCCAAATCAGTGGCTATACTCCTACCACATATCTGAGGCCATGTCATTCTGCTCTAGCATAGACACCATATCTGGCATAGTGGGTGCAATTACTTAATCTACTACTTGTCTCCATTTGCAATAGATTATTATTATCTTCTGATGCCATCTGGTTTCTGCAAGAGTCATGTTGAGTAATTAAATGTAGATATACAGTTAACCACCTCTGCATCCTTTAGATCTTTAAAGGTAGCATTAATTTAGGGCACCTGGGTGGCTCAGTCAGTTGAGCATCTGACCATGGTTTCAGCTCAGGTCTTAATCTCAGGATTGTGAACTCAAAACCAAATTGGACTCCATGCTGGTCATGGAGACTACTTTAAAAAAAATACCATTAATCTCCGGAAAGAGACAGTTACAGAGGCTTTCTCCATGGTCTTGCCAAATAGGCCTTTCCAAATGGATTTGTGGACCTGGTGGACCCATTGCACACTGAAAGTTATCAAGGACTCTATTCCTTAACTCCTATAAGTCCCCACTCTCACAGAGAGACAAGATGACACTGCATTTCTGGGTATCCATGTCAATTCACACTCTTTGTCCACTAGTTTCCAAAATTCTTGGGTATTTTCATTTCCCACATGAACAGATACATAATTAAATGATTGAGGATCATTTGAGAATGTGCTAGAGAAATTGTTAGCATGTATGCTTGCCAAGGTGTTGTGTAGTTTCCCTTCTGGAACTCTAACCTTCTCTTAAGTCAATGAGTTTTTGTTCTGAAAATTGGCTTAGATTCAGAATTTAGACATAGAATTATGGCATTTATTAATGTAACTCTACTCAGTCCCCTAGTCCTCCATTTTTTAATTTCCTTTGATGGTACAAACTGGGTAATATTCTATTATCTATCTTCCTGATTGTCTGTAGACTAGGTATCCATGTCTGCAACTCTGTCCCTGCTGCTTATTACAATAATATTATCCATCTGGTTTCTGGAAGCCAAGCACTGTTCTCTTGATTTTTTTCAAGACCTTATCAATCATGCCCATTGCTATCAGTGAGCCTACTTCTATAATACCATCTCCTCCTATCACCCCTGGCCTACAGAGAAGGCCATCATGAACACTTAAAATGATTTTGATACACCTCTTAGCACCACATTCCCTGTGGCATTGGGCCTTCCTGTTGGGACTATTTGGCCTTGCACTTACAGCATATACATTACAGTATATCCATTTCCCTGAGACTTTTCTTTCTTTCCTTCATTATTTCATGGCAAGTCCATCATTTAAATTTCTCGTGGAGTGAGCCATCCCATTTTTTCCACACGTCTGGAAACAATTCTAATAGAAATTTTTATCATATTCTAGGATCCTAGCCAGGGTGTTAATTCCTTTTATCCTGGGAGAGTGCTCTCAAAACAATGAGCTCTATTATCTAATCTTATGTTCCCCTATCCAATCTAATGATCAAGCAGTCTCAGAACCCAATTTCATGTAAACTCCCTTGATTCTGGCAGTAAATGCTGACTAGGACCTACAGCTCCATTGGGGTATATTTCCTTTACTACCTTATAAGTTCCAGCAAATTCTGGCTCTATTTTGCTGTGCCTTAACTCAATTTTCAGCTTTAGTGTCCAGAACAGTTAGGAGAGAGGTCCTAATGGGGATACAATTTGTGTTTTGAGTGATAGGCTTCCACATTATCTTTAAACAATGGGAACATACTTATACCATTCTTAATTGGGCACAGGTGGTGGTGTGAGGGATCAGAGCTGTGCCACTTTATAAATTCAGTAGTTTCAGAGAAGTGTGGAGGCTAAAATTGGGGGGAACATATTTTCAACTGTTCCCCTCCCAGTTGTAGTTCTCATTATTTTTCTTTTTTTTTTTTTTTTAAAGATTTTATTTATTTATTTGACAGAGAGAGGCACAGTGAGAGAGGGAACACAAGCAGGGGGAGTGGGAGAGGGAGAAGCAGGCTTCCCGCCGAGCAGGGAGCCCGATGCGGGGCTTGATCCCAGGACCCTGGGATCATGACCTGAGCCGAAGGCAGACGCTTAACGACTGAGCCACCCAGGCGCCCCTCTCATTCTTTTTCTATCCAGAATCTTTATCATGGTAAAGCAGACTTGACTGAGAATTTACCCTCTTCTGAAGTTCCTTCAACTTGATAATTAAGTCTTTAACTTTCTCTAATCTCCTATTTTAAGAGATGAAAACCTCTTTATGAGTTAACAGTGGGGCCCATTCAGCATACACTTTGATTTTAAATGAACACCTTTTTGTTATCTTTTCTTAGATTTCAATGTTGCTTAGTAATAGCCATCTAATACCCCTGTCCTTAAAGTTACCATTTCCCCCATACATTTCAATTTACCAGCTAATGGATTATCTTTTACCATCCCAGTTCAGTCATTGAGGGTATTATCAACTTTCACCAGTGATGCATGCTCATTCACAGCTTGGCAGTAACTTAATTTTGAAAATGATCTTATAGGCTATTTTTTCATACCACTTTCAGAATCAACTGTTATGGTTAGAGCTTCCAGAAGCCAGCATCTAGATGAGGTATAATGTGAAAGCTATTTATTAGTGATTAGAATATCTGGAAGTGAGAGGGAGAAAGCAGGATAGAGCAGATAAGAAATCAAACAGAAATGCAAGCCCAACAAAGACTTGACCAACCCTATGGGTAGCTGTCTGCCAGAGTACAAATTGTGCTTGATTTGTGCCTGATTAGAACACAATTGTCAGGCCTTTATACCCCACCTCAATTAATTATTGGATTTGTGCTTTTGGGTGAGGTGTCTGCAGTTAAGACAAATTCTGGAGGAGTGAGCTGACAGCTGGAGATTATATGAGGACAGCAGGCAGTATTTCCCTTGTCCACTACACCTTTTTTTTCCCCCAGCATTCTTTAACTGCACTTAGCACAATTAAAGGTTTCATATTTCTTTTGTATTTATGTGTTTACTGTCTTTGTCTCTTGATCATAAGCTGCATGAGTACAATAGCCATGTGACAATTTTCATCTTGTTGAATGCTATCATCTTTGTGTGTTCTTGTCTTAAGTACAGCCTTTTGCCTTATAGTTTTTGGTAACATAAGAATAAGAAAAAAGTGCCTCCCCCAGATAGGAGCTCAATAAATGAAAAAGGGAGGGATGAATGAATGAACTATATCAAAAGATCAAATTTTGACGCAGTTGGGTAAGTTTTGTGGGATACTAGAGCATATATTAGAGGAGGAAATACACATTAATGGTTAAGTCTTACTTAAAGATCCTTATTTTAGTTAGAACTCAAAAAGATGTCAAGTGACAAGTAGTTCAATTCTGGATCAAAGCTCTATTTAATGAAAAAGAAGAGTATGGCCTGGACAATCTTTAATGGATGTTATAGAGAGTATTATTTAATTTTATTTTTAAATAATATATTAAACCTTGATCTAAAGTTACTGTGACAATGACAAATAATATTTTATTAAATGCAAGTAAGCATTGAAAAAGAAAAACAGCAAAGAAACATCCCTCCTTTTTTCATTTATTGAGTGGAATCCTGAAAATACAGCCTACAGAAAATACCACTGATCTGTGATTTAGGAGATTATAGCTCTGCAGCTCTGGTTAAATGTTGGTTAAGTCACCTAATCTGAAACTTGTTACTAAGGAAAAGTTTCAAATAATTAGGAAGACAATACAAATTGCATACCATGTCATTTGGTATAAACTATACACCTTATTACTGCTGGGCAAATAACTGAAAAATGGTGCTTATACTACTTTTGCTCAATTAGTAAATGATTGATCTGAATACATTTCACTGAGTGATTTTGATCTGTTCAAATTACATTTAATCCCTCTAAAAAATCATATTGGGGTATTATGAATAGTTACTGCATAAAAAGCAAGCATATATACACAACTCTCATTTGAATTACTTGGAAAAACTGTTTAAAAAGAAAATATAGAAATGAATTTTGATCAGTGGCCTATGACTACTGTTATCCTAGCAGTTCCTCAGTTAAGAAATATGATTATACTTGAGTGAAATTTACTCTGAACTTCTTGTTTTATGCCATTAAAATTAGATCATGAAGATGTGAAGTAAAAGAAATTTAAGTAAAATTCTAGAATTTACTGATTTGCCATTCCAATTTCTATGTAAATTATGAGTGGTAAACATGGATTTTTGCCCAGGTTGCTCAGTACAAGAAGCAAAAATCAAACCATGAGAAGAGGAATGTACAGTATTATTCTGGAGATACTATATAATACTATACTACTATCCTCTAAAAACATCTTCCTTAATTCAATTTTTTTTCTTTTTCTTTTCTTTTCTTTTCTTTTATTATGTTATGTTAGTCACCATACAATACATCATTAGTTTTTGATGTGGTGATCCATGATTCATTGTTTTCGTATAATACCCAGTGCTCCATGCAGTACGTGCCCTAATACCCCTGTCCTTAAAGTTACCATTTCTAAAACTGGGCGGAACATATTTTCAACTGTTCCCATCCCAGTTGTAGTTCTCATTCTTTTTCTATCCACAACCTTAATCTTAACCTTATTGAGCTTGAGATTCAAGTTCTTCTACTTCTAGAGTTGTGTGATATGTATTTTATCATATAGAGGAATCCAAATTTAAGGTAAAAGAAATATATAAGAAAGAGCAATACCTTCTCCAAATATCTGGGCACACTGGTTATCAGTAGTTTGGCATCGTCCATTATAACAATATGCAGTTCCCAACCTGCACAACATTCCATTTGATGCATAAGTATCAGGAACACAATTACTAGATGTTCCATTGCAATATTCTGTAAAATCACATTCTTGATCAATACTCTTTCTACATGGAGTGCCTGCTACTGATATCTAGGAGGAAAAAGAAAAAGAAAATCATGTTCTTGTGAATGACTATTCTTACTTGCTTAGTGAAGGGATTTATCAATAAAATATGCCTAATTATTGATATTTGGAGGAATCATAGAATTCCCAAGGTTGTGAGTTCTCTGAAGGAAATGTCAGGTACAGTATTCATTATGAAGTCTGAAGGAAAGTAACTATCTCAAATGTAAAATGATCCCTTCTGACAGAGGGTTTATAACTGTTCTGCGTTCTGCATTGGGAAGCCATCTGACTCAACCTGCATTTGGAAGGAGCCTAAATGGGTAACACATACCTGTTTCTCAAAATTGGAAGAACAATGCCTCTACATTTTTGTTCTTGAAGTGACCAAGAGCCAAATTGCCTGGTTTCAATTTCTTGCTTGGATTTTCACTAGCTTATTTGTGTGGGTGAGATACATAATCTCTCTCATTTGCAGTTGCTTCATTTGTAAACTCAGGATGATAATCATTCTCTCAGAGAGTTTTTGGTAGTTTTAAACTGAGTTAAACTGGATTATTTGTTTTTTTGAGTGTTGAGTTTGATACATTTTTTATAGATTTTGGATACTACCTTTTATCAGATATTTCATTTGCAAATATCTTCTCCCATTCTGTAGGTTGCCTTTTAGTTTTGTTGTTTCCTTCACTGTGCAGAGCTTTTTATGTTGATGAAGTCCCAATAATTCATTTTTGCTTTTGTTTTCCTTGCCTTTGGTGACATGTGTAGTAAGAATTTGCTATGGCCGAGGTCAAAGAGCTTTCTGCCTGTGTTCTCCTCTAGGATTTTGATGGTTTCAGGACTCACATTTAAGTCTTTTATCCATTTTGAATTTATATTTGTGTATGGTGTAAGAAAGTGGTCCAGTTTCATTCTTTCACATGTTGCTGTCCAGTTTTCCCAACACCATTTGTTGAACAGACTGTCTTTTTTCCACCGGATATTCTTTCTTGCTTTGTCAAAGATTAGTGACTCTATAGTTGGGGGTCCATTTCTGCGTTTTCTATTCTGTTCCATTGATCTTTGTATGTTTGTGCCAGTACCATACTGTCTTGATGACTACAGCTCTGTAATATAGCTTGAAGTCGGGAATCATGATGCCTCCAGCTTTGCTATTCTTTTTCAGGGTTGCTTTGGCTATTTGGTGTCTTTTGTGGATCCATACAACTTTTAAGATTGTTTGATGTAGCTCTGCGAAAAATGCTGTTGGTATTTTGATAGGGATAGCATTTAATGTGCAGACTGCTTTGGGTAGTATAGATGTTTTAACAAGTTTGTTCTTCCAGTCTATGAGCATGGAATGTTTTTCCATTTATTTGTGTCCTCTTCAATTTCTTTCTCAGTGTTCTATAGTTTTCAGAGTACAGATCTTTTACCTCTTTCGTTATGTTTATTCCTAGACATCTTATGGTTTTCAGTGCAATTGTAAATGGGATCAATTCCTTGATTTCTCTTTCTGCTGTGTCATTATTGGTGTATAGAAATGCAACAGATTTCTGTACATTGATTTTATATCCTGTGACTTTGCTGAATTCATGTATTAGTTTTACAATTTTGTGGTGGAGTCTTTTGGGTTTCTACATAGAGTATCATGTCATCTGCAAATAGTGAAAGCTGTACTTCTTCCTTGCCTATCTGGATGGCTTTTATTTGTTTTTGTTGTCTGGTTGCTGAGGCTAAAATTTCTAGCACTGTATTAAATAGTAATGGTGAGAGTGGACATCCCTGTCTTGTTCCTGACTGTAGAAGAGAGGCTCTCAGTTTTTCTCCATTGATGATGGTATTAGCTGTGGGTCTTTTGTACATGGCCTTTATGATGGCCACCAAATAATCTAGTTAAGATAGGGGCAGATGACATGAATAGACATTTTTCCAAAGAAGACATCCAGATGGCTAAGAGACACATGAAAAGATGCTCAACATCACTCATCATCAGGGAAGTACAAATCAAAACCACAAAGAGATATCACCTCACCAATTAACAAGTCAGGAAACAACAGGTGTTGGTGAGGATGTGGAGAAAGGGGAACCCTATTGCACTGTTGGGAATGCAAACTGGTGCAGCTACTATGGAAAACAGTATGGAGGTTCCTCAAAATGTTAAAAATAGAACTACCCTATGATACCTCAAATATCTTGCACTGCTAGATATTTACCCAAAAGATTCAAAAATACAGATTTGAAGGAGTACAAGCACCCCAATATTTATAGCAGCATTGTTAACAATAGCCAAACTGATGAATAGATAAAGCAGATGTGGCATATATATATATGCAATGGAATATTATTCAGCCATCAAAAAGAATGAAATCTTGTCATTTGCAGTGGCATGGATGGAGCTAGAATGTATTATGTTAAGGGGAATAAGTCAGAGAAAGACAAACACCACAATGATTTCACTCATATATGGAATTTAAGAAACAAAACATGAACATATCAGGGGGGAGGAAAGAGAGAGAGAGAGGGGAAACAAACCATAAGATACTCTTAATAATAGAGAACAAACTGAAGGTTGATGGAGGGATGTGGGTGGGGGATGGGCTAGATGGGTGGTGGATATTAAGAGGGGTACTTGTTATGATGAGCACTGGGTGTTACATGTAAGGATGAATCACTGAATTCTACTCCTGAAACCAATATTGCACTGCATGTTAACTAACTAAAATTTAAATAAAAATTCAAAAAAAAAAAAACTGAGTTAAAGTAAAAAGTACTTAGAACAACACATGGTAAACAATGTATGTAATAGCTATCAACATCATTATATGTAGTATTATCTGAAAGTAGAAAGGCCTCCTTGCATAGCTCAGATAAAGATTACAGTAATTGGCAAATTTATATGGCTTGTGAAGTACTTTATCTATTGTTTTTCATAGGGAAGTTTACCCCCTTCCCCCCAACACACTCTACAGTTCTGTTTAATTGAATTAATACTTAATAGACTGAGACAAAGATGAGTAACAAATGAAGTGGTGTCTTAAAAGTGATGAAATTTAAAAAAAAAGAGTATTTCAACCTAAAATCCTATACCTACAAAATCTATATTTCAAAAATTAATGAGACATAAAGACTTTCTTAAGGCAAATAATAACTGAGAGAAGTCATTTTCAGCAGACCTAAATTACAAGAAATCATAAAGGGAGGTCTTCAGGCATAAATAATATGATAATAAACAGAAATCTAAAATACAAAAGGAAATTAAGAGTAAAAAATGGAATAATTATTGTTAGTTATTAAATTCATTTTTCCCTTATTTTACTTCTCTAAAAGATAAAAGCTATATAAAGCAAAAATAGTAACAATGTATTTTGCATTTCTAGTATATGAGAGTGTCCTATTATAAGACTCATTCACTCCATGTGAAGTGTTATATTTTATGAAATCAGACTCTGATTAATCAAAGATTTGTAAACTATGTGACAACCAGTAAAATTATTTTTTAAGTGTAAATAAAAACCAATAACAAACTAGGGTTTTAGAGGGGAGGGTGGGTGGGGGGATGGGTTAGCCTGATGATGGGTATTAAGGAGGGCAGATATTGCATGGAGCACTGGGTGTTATACGCAACAATGAATCATGGAACGCTACATCAAAAAGTAATGATGTAATGTATGGTGACTAACATAACATAATAAAATAAAATTAAAACAATAGCAAAAATAAAATGAAGCTACATGTTGTATACTTTTAGAGTTTACATTTAATTTTTGGAGCAACTGTAGGTCTTATAAAAGGCTGATGGGAATTGACAATAGTGTACCTACTTTAGAAAACAGGTCTTTGGTTTCCTATAAAGCTCTGTATACATTTACCATATGAACCAACAATCTTATAAATGAAATAAAACTCTATGTTCATACAAACCCTGCTTAGGAATATTATTTATAGCAGCTGTATTTTCATCACCAAAACCTGAAAATGACTGAAATGTTCCTCAACTGGAGGAGGATGTATTAACAGACTCTGGTACAACCTTATGATACCTGCAATATTTTCAGCAATAAAAAAGCAATGAGCTCTATGGCCAATTAACCCAGATCAAAGAGCTCTTCCAGAAGGAACAGCCAGCTGGAGAGAATGTCCCTGCTTCTGTAGATGCCAAACCCCTCGGTCAGTGTGATCTTGAAGTACAACCCAGGCATTGCCTCAGCTTTGGTGTATATGCCCAGCCTGCTTCGCCAATCTCTGGTGCAAGTCTGATAAGAAAGCAGGCTTATGTACCTGTGCTTTGCATGATATTGTGGTGTCGTTACTCATACATTATCAAAAGGTAACCTTCTTTTCTTTATTCTTAATTGTGGTAAAATACACATTTGCTATATCAATCATAAAGTGTATAGTTCAGTAGACACTTTGCTTTTGCCTTTTTTGCTTAAAAAGCTAATTTAAACACTAAATTATGTCACTTATTTGAAAATAGGTCAACTTCTATAGATAACAAAACTTTGATATGGATATAATGGCCTTTTTCTCTTTAAAGGCTTTTTAAAATAGTGTTGACATCAGATCTCTAATTTAAAGTTCATTAGAATTGTTTTGTTTTTTGGGAAACCCAATTGGCTCCTACCTTAGTCTATAGTTCCATTAATAAGGAAACCTTTTAAAATTTGCATTTTGTAGTTCTTTCTGCTAAATTGGTTGTTACTAGCATTGAGATAAAATACAATTTTGAAAATTTTCTCTTTTGTATGAAGACTTTGTACCATATGTGTTTTACTGATGAGGAGGGAATCAAAAAGGATTTAGGTGTTTAAAGGAGCGGCTTTTAATTAGGACCTTGGATTCTGTAAGGAAAGCCACTTCAGTTTTGACCCTTTTTCCACAAGCAAGCACCTGGATGCCCTGAGCTGCATACCATTCCTCATGCCTTTTTCTCTTAACTGTCAGGGATGCTGCCACTGGCTCTGCCTTGGATTGTACTCTGACATGCCTGAGTAATAGTGAGGTTAGTTGTGGTTGTTGCACACACAGTTGTGAGTTAACCACTATTTGAATGATGCTGCTTTTTAGAGTTTCAGGTAACTGGAAAATTTTCGACTTTTGTGGGTTTTTTTTTAAGATTATTTATTTATTTGAGAGAGAGAGAGAGAGAGCAGAGTGAGCAAGAATACGAGTTGGGGGAGAGGGGAAGAGGGAGAGGGAGAAGCAGGCTCTCTGCTGAGCAGGGAGCCCGATGCAGGGCTCGAGCCCAGGACCCCGGGATCATGACCCCAGCCAAAGGCAGATGATTAACCAACTGAACCACCCAGGCATCCCTCAACTTTTGCATTTAAAAGTGTTTTGGAAAGACTGAAACAAAGTGAAAACATACAAAACTAATGATTTTTGCTTTGCAAAATTATACACAGGTGTTTGTTTACTATTTATTCTGTAATCCTCACTGTCTATATAACTTCAATAACACTTAAATTTGTATTTTTTTAATCACTGTACGGATTCTGCCTTCTGCCATATCTTTGTACATTCTAACCAAGTTATATGGAATGTTTGTGAGTTAGTTTCTATACCATCAAAATGTACTGCCACTAAGGACTGTAAAGAGAGAGCACACTTTTTTGAGGGTTGAGACAAATTGTTTAAAAATTTTCATAATTTGTGAGAAATAAAAAGCCAGTTTGTATAATTTTTTAATAATAAATACCTATTTTGAAAACACAAACTAAACAAACAAAAAAGGAATGGGCCACTAACAAGCACCACAACATGAATGAGTCTCAAATGCATTATGCTAACATGCCTAATTACAATGTTTATACATATGATTCAATTTATATTTCTGTAAAAGGAAAATTACAGATGCAGAAAACGGATCTGTAGTTACCAGGGTCTGTGGGTGTAGGTGTGGATTGAATACAAGGAGGCACATGGTGACTTTTTAGGAGTGGTGATAAAATTACATATCCCTTGATTGTGGTGCTAATTATAAGACTGAAAGTTTGTTATAACACTCAGAATCATTCACTAAAAGAATTTTACTGTAATAAAATTATAGTATAGTAAGTTATACCTTAATTGAAAAATTGGGCAAAAAGAACGTATGGTATATTTATGTGTATATAATATATCAGAATTGGAATTATAAAATATTTTGCATTATTGAACTTGATTTCTCATCCAAACATGTCTTAAAAAATAATATCATATTAGTGCACTCATATTTAGCCTGCAGTTATTAATTCTTGTATAATATACAATAATTTATATAACCATTCAAATGCAAATATTGTTTATTGTTTGCTACTGTGAACAGTTCTGTAATTAATGTTCTTTTTTGAACTTTCCATACATGTGCATATTTCTACCATATGTACATAAGAGAGAAACTGACTGGTAATTTATACTCTGTTCAGAGATATTCAAATATTGCTCACCAAAGGGATTGTAGCAATTCAAAATTCCACACTCTCCAAAAACGATCTTTATCCCTTCTCTTTGGTTAATATCTGACACAGTTGTTTTTAAGATTACCATTTGGATGACTAACTTATGATACTGTATTATTTTTATTTGTGTTTACCTTAATTACTGCAGATGAAGTACAGATATTGAACAATTCTACTTTCACTGTTATAAATTGCCTAAGCACCCCCTTTGCCTGTGTGTGTGTGTGTGTGATTTGCCTTTTATTTATCAATGTCTGAGAGTTCTTTGCATATTCTGTATGCTATACATTTTGTCTGCTACGCAATTTGTCTATTTGTGTTACAATTTTTTCATGGTCATTTACCATTTATTTGACTTCACAATTTCTTGAGAATTTTGATATAGTCATGTATATGTTTACTCTTTCTTTATCTGATAATTTAGAAGATGGTAAACTGTGGTTTGAACACAACAGAATAATCAGTACCTATCTGTGATGCATTCTTTAATTCATAGTAGTTTTCCTTTTTACTTGCAGTTATTTATGGACTCTTTATTTTGTTACACCGAATTACTTCTATATTCTTTTTATCAACGCCACAATAATTTAATTAGTATCGACTTCTATAATCACAGTTTAATTTCTTTTTTATAAATGTTGGGAACTTACCTCACAGTTTGATGTACAGCATAGTCCAGAACCACATCTTGCTGAGTCTTTCAGTTTACATGTATTAAAATCACAGCACTTCTTAAACTGACATTCCTAAAATTTCATAAGAAATATTATTGTAGTTCAACCACTTAACAGCTCTTATTTATTAATCTTAGCTTCTATTTATACACTTTTGTGTTCAACTTTTGAATTATACAATATATTCAGTGAAGTTTTATTGTTTTATTATTTCTAGAATGTCCAAAAGAACATATAACTATAAAAACTAAATAACATCTAAAACAGGAGTTGATCAGTAACATTACTTGAGTTTCCAAGAGAAAAACTTCCCCAATTGTCTTCTTAGTGATTTGTTTATTCTGACTTCATTTTGTGAATAAAGTTAAAGTAGAGTTGGGCAATAGTTACACTTAAAATTCATTTAGTTTATAATCATATGTCATGTTTTACTGTAATGAAATTAACAAAAAAAGGACATGTTAATAAATATATGTATTTTTATTTTTAAATTTTTAAAATATTTTTTAAAAATTTTTTTAAGATTTATTTATTTGACAGAGAGAAAGAGAGTGAGCAAGAGAGAGAGCACAAGGAGGGGGGAGTGGCAGGCAGAGGGAGAGAGAAATGGAGGCAGGGCTTGGTGGGATCATGACCTGAGCCGAAGGCACACACTTAACGGACTGATCCACCCAGGTGCCCCTATGTTCTTTTACAAGGTAAATGACAGTCAACTGTTATTCAAATGAGGTAGTAATTTAAACTAAATATTGTTTCCATGTAAATAAATTGCACTTATATAATTCTTTAATATTTTTATATTCTTAACACGGTGTTATACGAAAACAATGAATCATGGAACACTACATCAAAAACTAATGATGTACTGTATGGTGACTAACGTAACATAATAAAATAAATTTAAATTAAAAAAATAATAAAAAATTAAACACTTTCTATTTACTCAAAAAAGCAGTTTCAAAGATCTTATCCTTTAACATAAAGGTAAGATTCTTCTTGATTTTTAATTTTCCATTTGTTTCTTCTTTTTCATGTCTTTATGTCAATAGATATATATTTATAAATATTCCCATCCTAGAAATAATATAGAAAATATAGAGTAAAATTTGAAATTGTTGCTATACTTCCCAGATTCTCCAGAGGTAACTTCAATATCATTATTTGAGAGTGTGTGTGTGTGTGTGTGTGTATTCTTTCATGGACAATAAATGAAGATACTCTCCCAACCATATTTATCAATACTAATTATGACCAAATCAATTTAACTTACAATGAGCTAATGGGAAATGGTGTCTCATTTTCTGTTATCATTTCTCTAATTACTAGTGATTGTGAGCATGAATTTTTAATTTTGTACATTATGAATTAAATAATCATTTCTTTTGACCACTCTGAGTATTTTGTTTGTTTTTCCTTCTTTTCCCCACTAAATAGTGGGAAAAGCTTTTACATAGTATCCAGTTATCTTTTCTCTCTTTTATATGTTTATAACATTTCTTTGCAGTCTATTGTTTGTCTTGTTAATGGTGCCTGTCATTTTGTGAAATTTGTAATGTTCTTCTTTCTTTTTGACTATTGTTTTTTTTAATTTTTTAATTTTTTTATGACTATTGGGTTTTATGTCTCTTTACCAAGACCTCCATTATGCAAAGACTATTATCAATACTTTATTATAATATTTTTATTGCTATTTAAAACTTACAGATTTATTTTTTCTGAAATGTATCCCTCTATATTTTGTGGGATATTTGCTCAAATATTTATTACTTGTGCTTATATTTGTGTATACAAGAACAAATGCACACTCCACATGTGTAGGTGGGTATATAAAACAGAATTTCATTTGTGTAAAATGAGGGATATTTATGAAGATATAGATGTCCATCCATTCTGCCAAAGACTACCTGGAATACATCTGTAGTTCAACAAGTTGGATTTATTACTAGTGTCAGCAAAGGAGAACACACAATTACAGAATTTGGGCTTGTGTTGGGTAATTTGGGGCATATAAGGACTCTGGGCTTTGCCAGAGTAGATGCTATCAGAAAAGAAGTGGTATATCTCTGATTGGGTATTTTAATAATGCTTATCTAGAAGAGGAAGGATATACTAATGCTAAAGCTGAAATTGGTAAAGGAGCAGGAATTACTCACATTAGCCAGGATAGGAGGGTATTTGGTCATTTCTGTGACCTGAACAATTTCCAAGTTTTACTTGTGTTCAGACATAGAGAGTGGCCTTGCTTTTTTTCTTCATCCATCGTGATCACAGATGTTGAGCTTTTATGAAATTATTTATGTTCAACAGGAGAACCCCACAACCCATCCATGTCAGGCCAACTCCTAGTAGGACCAAGGCCCAGCTGATATTATTAGGCCAGATCGTGCACATCAGGGGTTGCTTCTTCCTTTCTCATAATGAATGCACTGGATTTATAGATAAACAATCTGACATTATCTATTTCCATCCTGAAACTGAATGTTATGTATCTATGTAACTTTTATATATTTGGTTAAATCACTTGATAGATATGTGTTGATATATAAATAGATAAAGATATATAGATGCCAATTTTCATTTCTTATGACAATAGCCCAATACAACAGTGAATGCAATTAAACAGGCTCAAAGTATATTTGATGTTTATTAAGGCAAGGTTTCCTCCAAATCAACTCTTTCTATAAAAATTCCTTATATTTTTCCTTAGTTCTCATTAAGAAAATCTTTCGAATAAACTCTCCAAGTATTATTATGACTAATGGATATTCTAAATACACTAATCCTTATTCATTGATACAAATGATATATAATTATAAAGATAATTACACTATCCACACATTCATTGAATCAACAAGTATTTGTTGAGTACCTTGTATGTACTAGATGTTAGTCTATGTACTGGCAACACAGCAATGATTAAGATATGGACTATATTCACTTTAAATTTTTTGTATTTTTTTTTGCCAATACCACCTCATTTTAATCACAGTATGTGTGTGTTTGTGTGTGCACATTTGTGTTTAATTTGCTAGGGATGGGAATTGTCTCAAATTATTAAAATGGATGCATAGACTTAGTTTTTATTTCTAGATGAAAAAAATGACTTAGAACATATTGCCTTTTTTCTATAATTTAAACAATGTATAAAATCAGCATAATTTCTTTTTTTAATTTGAGTATAGTTGACACACAAAATTACCTTAGTTTCAGGTGTACATCATAGTGATTCAACTTCTCTATACATTATGCTATGTTCACCACAAGTATAGTTTCCATCTGTCACTATACAATGCTATTATGGTATCATTGACTATATTCTCTATACTGTGCTTTAATTAATTTAAAAAAAATCACCAGGAGAGCCATGTGGTATGGGCTTTTCTTTGATGAGAAGTTTTGATGAGAAAATAGGATTTCCTTAGCATAATTTTCTTAATAATGCTATTCACATTTTAAATGTCTACTCCTGTTGGTTTTTGCAAATGTTTTTTTTCAAAGAATTTGTCCATTTAATCTAGGTTGTTAAGTTTGGTAGTATAATGTTGTTCATGATATCATCTTACCATTTTAATGTCATGTTACATAAGATCTATATCGATGTCCCATCTTAGTTATTGTTGCTGAATTTTTTTATTAGTGTCAATAGGGGCATTTCTAACTATCTATTTATTCAAACAACTTACATTTGGTTGCAGGATGCTTGGATGCAGAATCTGTGAGAAACTGGGGTCCACTGAACCTACTGTGAGGTGGCCTTTTTCAAGGACTCCAGGTATTACCTGGATTCTCTATACCCTCACTCTACTAATGATGATGTGTTGGGTCCTCTCATGTGAATACCATGAGCAAAGATTCTGTACTTGAATCATCTTACAATGATCTGGGTATTCCCCGTTCCCCAGTGTACAGTTACTTCAGTAAAAGACTATAGGTCACTCTGTTGGAGAGGGGAATGAATGAGGAAATTGCTGCTTTCTGTCCTTACTGGAGCATTGTAGGATTTCATCCTCTACCTGAACAATGAACTCAAGCTGAGACTGGCTTGGGTCTGAAAATGTAGCAAGAGATTATCAAGAGATCTGTAGTAATTGGTATCAATCCTCTGCTCACTTTTTCTTAATTTTTAGTTATATACACCAAGAAATATGGTAATTGACTACCCAGATCTTTCTTAATTATCAGTATAAATCCATGCAGGTCAAAACCAGTAGTGGCCATCTCTGCCTCTCTTTCCTTTATGCTAATTTCATCCATTTTGGCTGTTATTGTTAAGCACTGCCACTCGGCCTCTGCTATTTTGGTATTCAGTGATTTCCAGTGACACCAGGGTGCCCAATTCTGTAATGACACTTCCAGCCATTAACTGTTGTCTATAAAAGAAGGTTACCACTGAGATTTTCAATAATATAAGTACCTCCTTAGTAGTGCATTTTTTCATTGCCTTAGTGAAAGCAGTACCCTGTGAGCCACACAAATAATTGGGTGCTAGATTTTGTATTCTTATATTTTATTATAATATGATCACTATTCTGAGCTTTTGACCCCTTCCATATTTCTCTATTAAGGTAGTTCTTGCAATAAAAAAATAAAAATAAAGACGTACTGGCATATCCACCTCCTTTATTCTGGGTTAGACTGCAATCTTCAAGGATTCATCCAGCAGCAAATCAAGACTGGCCATGGGTCTCCTTGCCTATCAAATCTTGATTCACTAGAGAGTATCCCCCTGTCAATAAACTCTACCCTATCCAGGCCTATATTTTAATACCTCGGGGACAGCATTCTTAGCATCCATTCCTGCATATTATCCAGGTTTTTGTCTATATATATCAGTATGTTCTTAAAAATAATCTCTTTATTGTAATAGCAGAGAGTACTTCCTCACTTGGGCTATGTTTAGACTTGACATAGTCTAGAACCAATGAGGTAAGGCAGGGACAGATCTTGAAAAGAACAAGCATCATCTTGTGAGACATCCATCTCATGTGGAGTCTTTGTATGGCCTCTAGGCAATGTGAGGTTGCCTTCCTCCACCATGGGGCTAGCAGTCACTTCCCAGCCCAGGGGTTTCCCAGGAATTTGAAGGTTTAAATTTCTAAAGTCCATCATCTCAAATGTCCCAAACCAAGAAATGAGTACATTTTGCTACCTGGCCAACAATACATCCACTTTCAGAATCCTATCCTAGGTGTCTGCTTCCTAGGAAACTTCTGGTACCAGCTGATTTGGCTTTAGTTGCCTAAGAAACAGACTCTGAAACAAGGATGCATATAAGTAATTTATTTGGCAAGTGTAATAGTTCCCTAATGAGGCTGTCACAAATTACCAAAAACTCAGCAACTTAAAATAATTAAATAATTATCTTATAGTCTATAGATCAGAAGTTCAAGTACATAAACTAGTCCAGATCCTCTGCTTGTAGTCTCACAAGGGTAAAATCGAGATGTTAATAAGGTTATGTCCCTTATTGGAGGCTTTGGGAAGCAATTCACCTCAAGTCTCATTCAGATTCTGCCAAATTCAGTTTCTGTCGTTATAAGACTGAGATTCCTGTTTCCTTGCTGGCTATCAGCCAAGAGCATGTTTTTTCTCCTAGAAACTAATTGCATTCCTTCTGTGCTTCCATGTGTCTTCCTTCAGCAGCTGCAGGTTGGGTCTCTCTCTCTTCAAGTATTTTTGAGTCTTCTGCTACATCTCTCTGACTTCACCTGGGGAAGGTTCTCTGTTTTTAAGGGTTCATTTGATTGGATTAGACCTGCCCATATACTCCAGGATAGTCTCCCCATCTTAAAGTCCATAACCTTAATTACTTCTGCAAAGTAACATATCCACAAGTCCACTAATTAAAGTGAGGACATCTTTGAAGGTCTATTCTACCTACCACAAAAATACTGTCATGGGAGTACAGATGTTAGGGAATAGAAGCCTGGCAGTGGTATGTGTGGGTTTGTGAGTTGCTTACTGCTCTTTTGGGCTAAAGCTAAACCCCACAGGTACCTCTAGGAAATGATATGAAACAGAGGACATTTTCTGTAAACATTTTCTCTAAAGGATGAAATGACAAATATTTGCAACTTTGCTAAAATAGTTCACCATATGGCTTCTATTGCAAGTGTTCAACTCTGCCATTATAGCACAAAAGCAGCCATAGACAATATGCAAACATATAGACATGGTTGCATTCCAATAAAGTTCCATTTACAAAAGTAGGTGGCAGCTGAATTTGACCTACTGGGCAGTTTGCACAGCTCTGATATAGAGCATATCTCAGAGAATCTCCTTATAAGGGGTAAGGAATCTGGGGCATTTATTCACCAACTACTCTTCATAATTATTTGTGGACTGATCATTAGCCCCAAGTGCTTTAAGCCCATCCTGCTAAAAGCTGAGTATGCTATTGAGACCAGAGGAAGCACTCCAACAAAAAGTCTCAGATACTTGAACCAAATACTCTCTCCAGGAACAATCAATGCTGAGAAGATACTGGTAGGACACTGACAGTATCTGCTATAAAGGACATTCTGCTTACAGCCTGTAGCTGGAAGCTCATAATGTGCAGTTGTAGCTCCAGATTATGGATTATGTTGCTTTATTCTATCCTTCATTAAAAATAACCAGACATTTTGGGAGGAAATAGGCGCCATACTTAGGAGGATATGAATATGAGATGAGCTTAGTACCACTAATCAGAAAAGTAAAATGACATTAGGAAATCTGAGATAACTGGCTGCCTGGGTAGCTCAGTTGGTTAAGTGTCTGACTCTTGATTTTGGCTCAGGTCAGGATCTCAGGGTTGTGAGATCAAGCCCTGCATTGGGCTCCACACTGGGTGTGGAGCCTGCTTGAGATTCTCTCTTTCCCTCTCTCCTGTCCCTCTCCACCCCACTCTCTAAAGAAAGAAAGAAAGACCTGAGATAAATGGAAAACCTACACATGCGCGCACACACACACACACACAAACTTTTGGGAAGAGTGGGGGATTAAGATAACTTGTAAAGATTTAATGTTATGTAAACAGAGGGTGGTCAGCTCTTTTTGTAGGTGGATAAGAAATTCATATAACTGCTGGGGGACTAATCATTAAGTTTTATTTTATTTAAATAGAGAGGAATTGCAAAATATTACATAATAATGATATTAGATTAAATGTGTGGTCTTATCTGTTGAGAATAGTGTACAGAGAGTATTTTGTTAATAGGAGTGTCGTAGAATGGATATCTATATTTAGAAGTGAGCAAATAGAACAAGTTTTGATCATCCTGAAACTTGGAAATGCAAGAATGCTTGAGGATTAAGAAAAAATTATTATAATGTTTCACCATTTTTGCAACCAAAAGAGATGGGAAAATTTGGACCAAATTCAGGAAAAGTTTATAGAGAAAACAGACTGGGGTCACATGAGTTAGGAAATAAGTAGAGGATAAAAAGCCAAGCACTTAGCCTAGATGTGCAAAACCTCTCCACTGGCATACTTGGAAGCAGTGTGTGCAAACCAAGTTTTCATGACTTACTTGTTTTCTCAACTGAAGAGGGTTGGAAAAGCGATTCATGTATCCTAAAACTTACACTCATTTTCATATCTAAGTTCTGTATTAAAGACATACTTTCATATATTATCCCATATATACCATGAAAACCATTTATTAGATACACAAGAAATTATGCTCAAATCCCAATTTTTATTGCTTACCTCTTGGCTGCCACAGTCACATTCTTCATTAGGTTCCAAAATCCCATTACCACATACTGATTGATTTTGATATACCGGTTGCAAATTTGAAAAGTTCTGAAGACATTTAGCCTCAAATTTTGAAACAAAATATTTATAGTCATGTACACTACAGTTGCTAAAAATCTTTATACCACTGGAACCCCTACAATGAAATAATAATCCTCAGGTAAATCCTCAGGCTAATAAAACTCCACCTAAATAATGCCCCCATATATAATGATATGAATTGCCAGATGGCAAATGAAAAACTTGTACCTGATCAGAGATGAATACAAGCATGAATAAATTTTAATTTATCATTATTTATCTTTAACATTCTTTTTTAAAAATACCATTGGAAATGTATCTTTCCAGGAAAGCAATAAAGTGTAATGTTTAAATATCTACCTATCATCTATCTTTCTGTCTATCTAATATGCTCTTCTCTCATATATCCAAAGCTTCCCTCCTTCATTTCAGTCAGATGTCTACTCAAATGTAATCTTCCAAAGAGGTCTTTCTTGACATTATATAAAATTGTGTCCCCTCCCGCATTCTTCTTCCACTGTCAATATTTATTATTCTACATGGAACTTTTGCATCATGTAAAAAGAAGCTCATTTGTATTTTTTAAATTTGTTTTTATGTGACTTAAGTTGTGCACTAAAATATAAGTTCTGTGAAGGTTTTTATTTTCATGTTCACAGCTATATTTCTAGTGGAATATTTAAAAGATATATGTCTAATGGATCTCCAATAGACATTTTGAAAAACTATGTACAATATTGACTACTGGTCTTCTAAGCCAAGACTGTACCATTCACTATTCTCAGTTCGGGCAACTCTATTCTGGTTTCTCAGGCGGATAACACTGGTGTAATCCTGGACTCTTTTCTCTCATATACATCCTCTATTAATACACATGCACATACAAGAATATAACATATCCAGTTAATAATTTTTATGTTGATTGAATGTTGGAATGATAATATTTTTGATATATTGATTAAATAAAATATATTATTAAAATATATTACTGCAATTAACTTCATCTGATTTTTAAAATTTTTTAATGCAGCTCTAGAAAAGTTAAAATTACATATGTAGGTCACATTTTATTTCTATTGCACAGTGTCAGTCTAAGCAATCATGTCTGAAATAATAACTCCAAAACAGCCATAGCTGAGCCTCCAAGGAAATAAATGTATAGCTGCTAAGGTTTTGGAGTTGGGAGAGTGAGAAAAGAAAGGAATGTTTTAGCTTTCACTGACAGTCATTTGTAATGGAATAAATATGGGAAAATGGGAAGACTATCACAAGGAATAATATTATTTAAGCAACTTTCTATTACTTTTAACTACTTTGTTTCAATAGCTATCAGTGCCACTCCACTTTTGCAGGCCATTCTCAGGCAAAAAGCTACAAATTTTGAGCACCGATATTTTTTATACAAAATTAGTTTAAAAATAGACAGAGACTTAGATTAATCACTAAATTCCAATCCTGAAACCAATATTGCACTGTATGTTAATTAACAATAATTTAAATAAAAATTTAAGAAGAAAAAATAGAAACAGGTTATTTTCTACTTGGGTCACATGCTTTTTGAGTAAAAATTAAAAGTACTAATTAGAACTTGGAACTTTTGCTTAAAGTGTGAACAAAGCAATTTATTTTTTTATATCTTTGCTTAAAAGATGGCCATGAAAAGGAAGAAATGAATGTGTTAGCCTAAGTATATAGAATTTTAATAGACCAAGACATTTCAAAGTAAATATTAATTGATTTGCTTTTTGTGGGGAAGATTACCAACCAGGTCTAAAGACAACTATAAAATAGTTAAGCTAAGGCAACTATTTCAAAGTACTCTAATTTCTAATCCCAAACTCCAAGGGTGGGCTAGGAAAAATTGAAATAATTATTTTAAGGGAACATAGCTTTTCCTGCAACCCTAACTCTTTTTGAATCCCATGGACATTAACTTGACAAAACCTCAACTATTTATTGTCTTTATATAGAGACTTTGGTAGCTGAAATTATATGGACTAGAATAAATAACATGCTGTTTGAATTCACATTACATTTGTAATTACTAATATTAAGTATATCTTCAAAAAGCCCAACAATCCTATCACATTCTTGTCATTTCTAATTTCTAGGCTCCAAGACAAGTGTTTCACATCTTTTATCCAAGCTTTTATACTCCTTACTCTGAACTTCAGAAGAAATTGCCCTCATCTTTATACCTCCATTAACCAAACTACCTACATCTTTATCTATTTACTCTGCTAACATCTTATAACAATAATTGAATATACTCAGCTCCAATAAAAGTCAGCCTCTCTACTTATGCGCTAAATTCTATCCTCTCTAATTTACTCAATGATTTTGTTCTTAAGTCTTCATTATATCCAAAATCGTCTTTTCCCTCTCTTCTCTTTATTTCTTTCAGTCTATAGATAATATGTTTTTTCTCCCATCTTAATGTTTAATGTTGTTGTTTTAATTGCATACTAATTCTGTTAATATATGTAGGTAGTCAATCATAATATCCATAAATAGGGACAATTTTTTTCCCTCCTCAAACCTTTCCTCCTTTTACTTTCTCTTAAAATTCTAGCCAAAGCTGCCAGTACTAGATCACTGAGGGTAATTTTAGATGTTTGCTTTGAATGCGATATACTACAATAACCAAAACAATAGCACCATGTTTACATAATATTTCACAGTCTTCACAAATCTTAAAAATTTTCCGCTAATCCCCCCAAGTGAGCATTTCTTAATCATGTAATTTACCACTTTCCTGGAGTCATATTATTTAGACAAATTTGTTAGTGTGATATCTCTTTGTGCACAACATACTTTTCCAATTTTTGACATGGAGTTGAATATAAAGAATAAAAAAACATCACATCTTGTAAACAACTTCACAAATATATATTGAAATTAATTAAGAAGAAAAAGAGTCTTACACTGCTTTATGATTCATTATGCATGTAGATCTTGGACAAGAACATTTATCAATATCATCATATGTTAATCCCATTTTAAGCCCAAGTAGTTGAGCTATAATAACTGAAAATCCCTCCAAAGTTATTGTATCTGGATACTAAAAATAAAGAAGATTGAAGGGAAAACCATCATACAAGAAGTTAACAAAAGCAAGTAATACATTAAAACATTTGTTCCTATAAAATTTTATATTTTAATACTTTTTATGTTAAGCATATTTTACAACATGTTATTTTGATATGTCATTGATAAGACTATCCATACTGATTAATTGACTAAGAACCATGCAACAGTGTAAAGAATGATCAAGCTAGAAGTATTTTTTGGTTTAATATTTGACATGCTCAAATTCTATAGCCATAGTATTTCTGATGCAATCAACATAAAACACATTTATTTAACTTTCTCATTAAATCAGTTCATCCAATTAACAAATACTAATTCAATATACACATGTGTCAAGCACATTAACAGAAGATGAAAATGTAGTGGTATGCATGAAGAAATGGACTTTATCACACTAGGAGCTTCCATTACAGAAGGGGAGAAAAAAATAAACAAGAGACTTAAACTTCCCAAATACAAAGAGATCGTGAAAAGTGTTCTAAAGAAAATGAAGTGCTCCAATAGAGAATTTTGAGGTGGAGTATAATTATTTAATATTTGTGAATTAGTATTTAAGCTGAAGTGTAACATTTAGGAAATGACCCAGCAATATAAATAGGATTAAGGTGCTTGTATGGGAGCTCATTAAAATGTTGTAGTATAATGAATGAAGTAAAAACAAAAATTAACAGAAATTAGAGTTATAGGCAAAGCCATGGTAAAAACACTTGGAAGGAGAAGTTATTTTTAAAAGGTTGCTGGCAGTGCAGAGTGGTATGTCATATTATTTAACTTAAATAAATTGGGAAACTTTTCTCATCCCATTGATCATCACAAGCAAAATACTTAGTTTCTCTTATTTTTCTACATCAAGTGAAATTTATGATAAAATTTAAGTAATTCATACCTAAAAGAAAAAAAAATGAGACTGTGTGTATGTATGTGCAAGTGTGTGAATGAAAACATGGAAAAACTAGTTAATAGCTAATAGTAAATGGTTTCCTTTCTTTTTACCCTATAAGAGCTAAGTATGAAAGAAAGGCCAAATCCCAATAACAGAATTTAAAAGAAACTTAAAGCCACAGCAAAACATCAAAGATGATAACTGGCTGATCACCAGATTTTAGGGAAAGTTGTAATAACCAGAAGCTGACCTTTTACTGCCAGCTCAGAAAAAGAAGACATGGTCTTGTACTTCCATAATTATACAGTTGAAAATAAATCCCCTGTATAAAGTAATGCAACAAAATAAAATAACCTAGTGGTGCAGGAAAGGAAGGAAGGAAAGGAAGACAGATTACACACACTCACACAAACACACACAAATAATAACAGGAATAAAAAAGAGAACATCACAACAGATCCTACAGATTAAAAAGAGCTATGATGTGCAAAAGAATGAAATTGTACCCCTATCTTACACCACTCACAAAAATTAATGTGACATGGATTAAAGACTTACTCATAAGACCTAAAACTGTAAAATTTTTAGAAGAAAACATAAGCAAAATCTCCTTGACATTGGTCTTGGCAATGATATTTTGGATTTCACATCAAAAGCACAGGCAACAAAAGCAAAAATTAACAAGTGGTGGAATTACTGGAACAACCCAAGTGTTCACTGATAGATGAATAGATAAAGAAGGTGTGGTATATATATATACACACAATGGAATATTACTCACAATGGAATATTACTCAGCATATAAAAGAATGAAATCTTGCCATTTACAACATGGTTTGACCTAGGGGGCATAATGTTATATGAAATAAGTCAGTCAGAGAAAGACAAATACCATATGTTTTCAATCATATATGAAATTAAAAAAAACAAAACAAATGAACAAACACAGAAAAAAAAAGAAAACCAGAATCTTAAATACAGAGAACAAACGGGGGGTGGTCAGAGGGGGGGGGGGGAGGGGGAGAGATGAGCAAAATAGATAAAAAAAGATTAAGAGTACATATATCTTGATGAGCACTGAAAAATGTATAGAATTGTTGAATCGTTACAGTGTACACCTGAAACTAACATATCATTGTATGTTAATTATACTTGAGTAGACACAAACAAAACCAAAAAGATATAAATTGGGACTACATCAAACTAAAATGTTTCTCCATAGCAAAGGAAAAAGAAATCAACAAAATGAAAAGGCAACCTATGGAATGGAAGAAAATATTTGCAGACCTTATATCCAATAAGGAATTATATAAAAAATAACTCCTATTTATATTGCTGGGTCATTTCCTAAACTCAGAACTCAATAGCAAAACACCAAATAACTCAATTAAAAAATAGGCAAAGGACTTGAATAGACATTTTTTCCAAAGAATACATACAAATGGCCAACAGGTATATGAAAAGATGCTAAACATCACTAACCATCAGGGGAATGCAAATCAAACCCACCATAAGATATCACCTTACACCAGGTAAGATGCTATTATCATAAAGATGAGATAACAAATGTTGGTTAGGATGTGGAGGAAAGCTATTGGTGGGAATGTAAATTGGTACAGCCATTATGAAAAATAGTGTGGAAGTTCCTTAAAAAATTAAAAATAAAATTATCATATGAGCCAGCAAACCCACTTCTGGTTATATAAACAAAATAAATGAAATCACTATCTGTACCCCTATGTTAATAGCAGCATTATTCAAAATAGCCAAGTTTTGGAAGCAACATAAATGTCCATCAATAGATGAATGGATAAAGAAAATGTAGTGTATCTATACAATGGAGTATTATTCAGTCACAAAAAAGGAAATCCTTCCATTTGCAACAACATAGATGACCAGGGGTACATTATGCTAAGTGAAATGAGAAAGACGAATATGTATGATATCACTTATATATGGTAACTTTAAAAAAAGTCAAACTAGGGGCGCCTGGGTGGCTCAGTCGTTAAGCGTCTGCCTTCGGCTCAGGTCATGATCCCAGGGTCCTGGGATCGAGCCCCGCATCGGGCTCCCTGCTCCGCGGGAAGCCTGCTTCTCCCTCTCATTCCCCCTGCTTGTATTCCCTCTCTCGCTGTGTCTCTCTGTCAAATAAATAAATAAAATCTTTAAAAAAAAAAAAAGTCACACTATGGAAACAGAGAGTAGAACTGTATTTGCTAGGCGCTAGGGGAAGGGGGAAATGGGGAGATGTGGGCCAAAGGGTACAAACTTCCAGTTATAAGATGAATAAGTTCTGAGGGTCTAATATAACTATGGGAACTATAATTCATAATTATGTATTATATACTTGAAATTTATTATGAGAGTACATCTTAAGCATTCTCATAAAACAACTATGTGAGTTGATGAATATATTAGTTACTTTGATTATGGGAATTGTTTCATAATGTAAATATACCAAATTATCACATTGTACAATTTAAATATATTAGTACTTTATCAGTTTTATCTCAATAACGCTGGAGGCAGGAGGAAGAGCTATGGCATGTGTTTGTGTGTGCATGAAAATAGAGGAAAAATGTTCTCCATTTTTAACAATAAATAAATATTAGATAGTTTCGACAGAAATTTGGTATCTATAGTATAGAATCTAATACATGCTTCAGGTCAGGAGTTGCCCAGGAAGGAGTTGGATCTTATTACACTTATTTCCCTGTGCATGATACCCAAAAGTGCTAACGAATTAACAGAAGACATGAACAGACATTTTCCCAAAGAAGACCTACAGATGGCAACAGACACGTGAAAAGATGCTCACCATCACTGATGATCAGGGAAACAGAAATCAAAACTACAATGAGGTATCACCTCACACCTGTCAGAATGGCTAAAATCAACAACACAAGAAACAACAGGTGTTGGCAAGGATGTGCAGAAAAAGAAACCCTCTTGCACTGTTGGTGGGAATGCAAACTGGTGCAGCCACCCTGGAAAACAGTATGGAGGTTCCTCAGAAAGTTAAAAATAGAACTACCCTATGATCCAGCAATTGCACTATTAAGTATTTCCCCCAAAGAATACAAAAACACTAATTCAAAGGGATACATGTACCCCAATGTTTATAGCAGCATTATCTACTGGGGTATTGCTTGGCCATTAAAAAAGGAATGAAGTCTTGCCATTTGCAAAGACATAGATGGAGCTAGAGAGTATTATGCTAAGCAAAATAAATCAGTCAGAGAAAGACAAACACCATATGATTTCATTCATATGTGGAATTTAAGAAACAAAACAAACAAACAAAGGGAAAAAAAGAGAGAGAGAATGAGGCAAACCAAGAAACAGACTCTTAACTATAGAGAATAAACTGATGATTATCAGAGGGGAGATAAGTGGGGGTGTGGGTTAAATAGATGATAGAGATTAAGGAGTACACTTGTTGTGATGAGCACTGGGTGTTGTATGGAAGTGTTGAAACACTATATTATACATCTGAAACTAATATTACTAACTGGAATTTAAATAAAAACTTAAAAAAAAAAACACACCAGAAGTTAGCATTAGTGGTTGGGAGTCCATGCTCACAGGAAATACCTATAAACAGTGACAGTCTTTGTGACTTTCAGCTTAAGGCCAGGTATAATTGACATGGCATGTGGGTTCACAGGCCATTCATGAAAAGAAAAAAAAAAAGAAAAGATACTCCAGGCCTGGGAAATTAAACATCTGACATGAAGAAATGGTGGCTGCTGTATAGATACACAAAAGAGAAGACTTTAGAAAAAGAATCCTCCAAATTCTGTCTCCCACATTTCTGGCTGACTCCTGAAACATTCATACATGGAGCAGCCTCAACACTGAACCTAGCTAAAGACTAAAGATCTCAACTGAGTCCAGAGCTGCTTTCCACTGTCTACAGTTGCCATTCTGAATTTAACCAAGAGCACCGCATGATAAAAGAAACAAAAAATCACCACTCATCAAAGAAAAACAATAGAATCCAGACTCCCTAATAGCATGTATAATGTCCATAATGTCAAAGAATATCTCTCAAGGCCATGAAAACTAAATTGAGATGTAAACAATGGCCCATAGAACTGATCTAGAATTTGTTTTTAGAAACAAAACTTTCTTCTGAAATGGAGGATTTAAATAGGAATTAGTGTCTTATAGCATATTTCTCAGAAATATCCTGGATGTAGTCCAAAATTACTTATCATATCAAGAGCCAGAAATAGCTCAACTGAAGTGAGAAAACATAATCAACAGACAGCAAAACCAAAATAGTCTATATATTACATTCTCTGAAATAAAATCCTTCATAAATTATCATAAAAATGCTTCAAGTAATTATAAAATCTATAAAACAAATAAAAACATTAAGTCTCACCAAAGAAATATATACTATAAGGAAACAGAAAATGACATTTATAGAACAGAAAGTTACAGAAATCATAAATAAATAAATAATAAACAAATAAATAAAATCAGAGTAGGTGGACTTAGTAGCAAAATGGACATGTTAGAGATAGAATGAATTTAAGGACTAATTCATATAAATTATCTAATCTGAAAACAGAGAGAAAACAGCTTTTTATGAAATTAACAGAGATACAAGGAGCAGTGGAACAATGGCAAAAGATCAAATATCAATGCCATTAGTGTCCCAGAAGGGGAGAAAGGGGACAGAGCTGAAAAATATTTGAAGGAAAATGGCTAAAACATCCCCAATTTCTAACAAAATAAGCCTAAAGTAATCATGGCAGACACATCATGATTAAATAGCTGGAGAAAATATTTAAATCTCTTGAAATCGGCCAAAGAAAATCAACACATTGGTTATAGAGGAGCAACGACTCATAGAACAGAGAATTTCTCATCAGAAAGAACAATAAACAGAGGATATAGCACAATATTTTTCAAGTGCTAAAAGAAAAAAAAAGTCAACTCACTATTTTATTTTATTTATTTTATTTTTTTATTTTTTTTTAAAGATTTTATTTATTTATTTGACAGAGAGAGACACAGCAAGAGAGGGAACAGAAGCAGGGGGCGTGGGAGAGGGAGAAGCAGGCTTCCCGCCGAGCAGGGAGCCCGATGAGGGGCTCAATCCCAGGACCCTGGGATCATGACCTGAGCCGAAGGCAGACGCTTAACGACTGAGCCACCCAGGTGCCCCTCAACTCACTATTTTAATCCAGCAAATATATCCCCTAAGAATGAAGATGAAATAAAGACATTCTGAAATGAAGGAAAATTGAGATACTATGTTGGCATTAGTGGTTGGGAGTCATGACCTGAGCCAAAGGCAGACAGTTAATGACTGAGCCACCCAGGTACCCCCCCATTTAAAAAAAATGACTAAAGAATTTTCGGGGGATAGAAATAAAATGATAATAAAGGAAAACCTGTAACATCAGGGATGAACAAAGAGGAACTAAATGGGAAAATATAATAAACTTTCTCTTCAATTGATAAATTTTTTTTCATGGTTAAAAATAAAATGCTAATTTTGTGTGATATAGTTTTAAATGTATTTAAAAGTAAAATTTAGTAAGCTACATAATTACTTATTTTATGTTTATATTATATGATTTGAGACCTAAAAGATGGTGTTAACATTTCCACGTTTTATTTGTAGTGGTAAAATGTCTATACACACACTTTTGTGTGTGTGTGCCCATGCGCACGTGTGTGTTTGCACTCTCACTACAGAAAACTGTAAAAAGCTTTTCCAAAGAAAATCTGGTGGTATCACAATTCCTGACTTCAAGCTCTATTACCAAGCAGTAATCATCAAAACAGTACAGTACTGGCACAAAAACAGACAGACTGATCAATGTAACAGAATAGAGAATCCAGAAATGGACCCTCAGCTCTATGGTCAAGTAGTCTTCAAAAAAGCAGGAAAAATATCCAAAGGAAAAAAGACAGTCTCTTCAACAAATGGTGTTGGGAAAATTGGACAGCCACATGCAGAAGAATGAAACTGGACTATTTGCTTACACCATACACAAAAATAAACTCAAAATGGATGAAAGACCTAAATGTGAGACAGGAATCCATCAAAATCCTAGAGGAGAACACAGGCAGCAACCTCTTTGACCTTGGCCACAGCAACTTCTTGCTAGACATGTCTCCAAAGGCAAGGGAAACAAATCAGATAAAAAGCTTTTGCACAGCAAAGGAAAGAGTTAACAAAACCAAAAGACAACCTACAGAATGGGAGAAGTTATTTGCAAATGTCTCATCAGATCAAGGGCTAGTATCCAAAATCTGTAAAAAAGTTTACAAACTTAATCCTTCTTTAAATATTTGGTAGAATTCCCCTGGGAAGCCGTCCAGCTCTGGACTCTATTTGTTGGAAGATTTTTGATTACTGATTTAATTTCTTTGCCGGTTATCGGTATGTTCAGGTTTTCTATTTCTTCCTGTTTCAGTTTTTGTGGTTTATATGTTTCTAGGAATACATCCATTTCCTCCAGATTGCCTAATATGTTGGCATATATTTCTCATAATAGTCTTTTATAATTGTTTACATTTCTTTGGTATTGGTATAGAGCTGAGGGTCCATTTCTGGATTCTCTATTCTGTTACATTGGTTGGAATGAAAGAATCCTCTTTCATTCATTATTTTATTTATTTGGGTCCTTTTTTCTTTTTGATATGTCTGGCTGGGGTTTATCAACTTTATTAATTCTTTCAAAGAAACAGTTCCTAATTTCATTGATCTGTTAATTTTTTTTTATTTCTGTATCATTGATTTCTGTTCTAATCCTTATTATTTCTCTTCTGCTGGATTTAGGCTTTATTTAGGCTGGTTTTTTTTCCCAGCTCCTCTAGGTGAAAGGTTAGTTTGTGTATTTGAGACTTTTATTGTTTCTTGAGGAAGGCCTGTGTTGCTATATACTTCCCTCCTAGGATCACCTTTGCTGCATCCCAAAGGTTCTGAACAGTTGTGTTTTCATTTTGTTTCCATGAATTTTATTTTTATTTTTATTTTTATTTTTTTTTAAAGATTTTATTTATTTATTTGAGACAGAGAGAATGAGAGACAGAGAGCATGAGAGGGAGGAGGGTCAGAGGGAGAAGCAGACTCCCTGCCGAGCAGGGAGCCCGATGCGGGACTCGATCCAGGGACTCCAGGATCATGACCTGAGCCGAAGGCAGTCGCTTAATCAACTGAGCCACCCAGGCGCCCGCCATGAATTTTTTTTAAGATTTTATTTATTTGACAGAGAGAGGCACAGTGAGAGAGGGAACACAAGCAGGGGGAATGGGAGAGGGAGAAGCAGGCTTCCCACTGAGCAGGGAGCATGATGTAGGGCTTGGTCCCAGGATCATGAGATCATGACCTGAGCCAAAGGCAGACACTTAATGACTGAGCCACCCAGGTGCCCCCCCCATGAATTTTTTTAATTCTTCTTTAATTTTCTGGTCAACCCATTCATTCTTTGGTAGAATGCTCTTTAACCTCCATGTATTTGTGTTCCTTCCAAATTTTTTCTTGTGATTGAGTTCAAGTTTGAAAGCACTGTGGTTTGAAAATATGCAGGGAATAATTCCAATCTTTTGGTACCAGTTGAGACCTGATTTGTGACCCAGTATGTGACCTATTCTGGAGAATGTCCCACATTCACTCTAGAAGAATGTGTTATGTTGCTTTAGGATGAAATGCTCTGAATATATCTGTGAAGTCCATCTGGTCCAGTGTATCATTCAAAGCCTGCTTCCTTGTTGATCTTCTGCTTAGATGATCTGTCCGTTGCTGTGGGTGTTAAAGTCCCCTACTATTTTTGTATTATTATTGTGTTTCTTTAATTTTGTTATTAATTCATTTATATATTTGGCTGTTCCCAAGTTAGGGACATAAATATTTACAATTGTTAGATCTTCTTGTTGGACAGACCCTTTTATTATGATATAGTGTCCTTCTTCATGTCTTATTACAGTCTTTGATTTAAAATCTAGTTTGTCTGATTTAAGGATTCCTACTCCAACTTTCTTTTGATGTCCATTAGCATAATAAATGGTTCTCCACCCCCTCACTTTCAATCTGGAGGTGACTTTGGGTCTAAAATGAGTCTCTTATAGACAGCATAACAATGGGTCTTGTTTTTTGTTGTTGTTGTTTTTCTCGAATCTGATACCCAGTGTCTTTTGATTGGAGCATTTAGTCCATTTACATTCAGAGTAATTAGATGAAAGATATGAATCCATGGTATTTAATACCATGGTATTACCTGTAAAGTCACTATTCCTATAGATTGTCTCTGTTCCTTTCTGTTCTTTGTTACTTTTGGGCTCTTTCTTTGCTCAAAGGATCCCCTTAATTTATATTTCTTGCAGAGTTGGTTTAGCGTTCACAAATTCCTTTAGTTTTTGTTTGTCCTGGAAACGCTTTATCTCTCCTTCTATTTTGAATGACTGCCTTTCTTGGCTGCACATTTTTCCCATTTAGCATATTCAATATATCATGCCAGTCCTTTCTGGCCTGCAAGGTCCCTGAGGACAGGTCTGCTGCCAGCTGTATGTCTACCCTTGTAGGTTAAGGACTTCTTTTCCTGAGCTGCTCTCAGGATTTTCTCTTTATCTTTGAAATTTGTGAGTTTCACTATAATATGTCAAGGTATTGACCTATGTTTCATGATTTTGAGGGGGGTGGTCTCTGTGTCTCCTGGACTTGAATGCCTGTTTCCTTCCCCAGATTAGGGAAGTTCTCAGCTATAATTTGTTCAAATAATCCTTCTTTCCCTTTCTTCCACTCTTCATCTTCTGTGACCCCTATAATATGGATATTATTTCATCTTATGGAATCATTGAGTTCTTTAAGTCTCCCTTTGTGATCTACTTGTTTTCTTTCTCTCTTCAGCTTCCTTATTTTCCAACACTTTATCTTCTATATCACTGATTCTCTCTTCTGTTTAATTTATCCTCATTTTTATGGCCTCCACTTGGAACTGCATCTCAATAATAGCTGAAATTTTTAATTTCAGCCTGACTAGATTTTAGTTCCTTTATACAGTAAGGGATTCTCTACTGTCTTCTATGCTTTTTTCAAGCCCAGCTAGTAACTTTATAATCATTGTTTTAAGTTTTAGTTCAGACATCTTACTTATAATCATTTTGATTAAATCCCTGGCAGTGAATACTTCCTCCTGATCTTTCTCTTGGGGTGAATTTCTCTGTCTTGTCATTTTGTGCAAAAAAGAAAGGAAGAAAAAGTAAAATACCCAACAAAACAATAACAATAACAACAGCAACAACAACAACAACAAAAATTTCAGGAAATATTTCTGGTGTATGCTGTGTACACTCTGCTGTTGTCTTTTGGCTGCTGTTTCCCACTGGTCCATTCTCTACAGAGTTCTTCCTTGCTTAGAGTGGGGAGTTTTTGGACCTTTTACTAGGTGTGCTTTGATTTGTTTGTCAAGATAAACCTGTAAAAACAAAGAAAGAAAGAAAAGAAAAGAAGGAGGAGGAGGAGAAGAAGGAGAAAAGCAGAAGAAGGAAAAGCAGAAGAAGAAAAAGAAGAAGAAGAAGAAGAAAGAAGAAAGAAGAAGGAGGAGGAGGAGGAGGAGGAGGAGGACGGCTGATCCAAGATAAGAGAAAGGGAAAAGGAACAAAAATGCAAACAGACAAACAAAAAATTATAAGCCTGATTCCAAAAAGAAAAAAAATAAGAAGGCTGATCTGAAAAATAAGAGAAAGAAACAAATGAACAAATAAAAAATTATAAGCGGGATACCCAAAAAAAAAAAGAAAAAGAAGAGAAAAAAAGAAAGTGTGTGTGTGTGTGTGTGTGTGTGTGTGGGTGGGTGTGTGTCTAAAATAAAAGATAAAAATAAAAAATAAGAAATAAAAAAATAAAATTTGAAAATTTAAAAAATTAAGAAAAGAGAAACATGTGTCTCCAGTGCTTTGGAGCATTCTTTAATCTGTATACTTGGTACATGTGGGGGCCTGTGTTGGTCTTCTGAGAGAGAGGGCTCCTGGGCTGATTCACAAGCTGACTTGCCCTTATAATGATGCTTCCTGCCAGGTGCAGGGTGGGGGGTGTTAGTGTAGGGGACTCCAGCCCCCACTGGAGGTGCTGTGTTTGTCTCTGAAGTCCAACTGTGCTGGTGGGTGGAGGGGGGCAGGGAAGGGTTTGTGGAGGAGGAAGAATATGGCGTCACCCCACCCTCTTGTCCCCGGGAAGAGGAACACCTGACTACTGTTGTTCTGGATGCCCTCAGAAAAGTGGACAATCTGGGCGTCTGCCTTTGGCTCAGGCCATGGTCCCACGGTGCTGGGATCGAGACCCACAACAGTCTCTCTGCTCAGCAGGGAGTCTGCTTCTCCCTCACTCTCTCTCTGTTGTGTCTCTCTCTCTCGCTCTCAAATAAATAGAAATCTTAAAAAAAAAAAGTGAACAATCTCCTGTGTCTTGGGCTTTCGTTAGTTCCCTGCCATCAGCCTGTCTGTTCCCGCACTGTCAGCAACCTGGTACCACACATCTCCACTATTTTATCCCTGGCTGCTGGCTGGGATCCCAAACTCCCAAGTTTTAAAGAGCCTGGCAAGGTGTGGGCCCACTCCCCTCCCCTGGAGGGGAGCCTCCCAGCATGCCCAGTCCCAGAAAAGCAGTTGTACAGTGTGTGAGCAGAGGTTAGAGTTTATTGTAATGCTCAGCAAAAAGCTGGAACCAAGTTAATCAGCTGTCTGTGTCTGATTCAGTCCCCTACTCTGTTCTGTCTCAGAAAAACAGTCACACAGAGGCTTGACTCTACTGTGACAGACAACAAAAAGCAGCAGCCAGGTTATCTGCAGTCTGCCAGTGTCTCTGCTCTCTGCTCAGTTCTGCTGCAGAAAAGCAGCATCTCTGCACATACACAGGGGTTTAGGCCTATTGTGGCTTACAGGGAAAAGTTGTTGAGGTTTTCTGCCCTCTGTGCACACCTCTGACCCTGCTGTTGAGGGCTGCTCAATGGCTCCCAGCTGGCCTTTTGTCCTTGGAGAGGCAAAATACCCTCCTCTAAATGTACTCTGGGAAGGGGAGGGATCTCTCTCAGTGTGACCCAGGGGATCTCCTCACCACAGATGATTGTGCAATACCTACCAGCTGCACTCTTTCCCAGTCTCTCTCTCTCCCAGACTTTGCTCTGTGAAAAGGGTTCCCTCCCTTTTGGGGCACTACAGCTTCCCTGTCCCCTAATTCACAATCCAAACCTCACATCTGACACATTCTCTCCCTCCAACTGTGCAGATTGTTTTCTTAATCCTAGATCATATTCCTAGTTGTTCAAAATAGTTGGATGTTGATCTAGCTGTGTTTGAAGGACGAGGCAAGCTCAGGATCCCCCTACTACTCCACTATCTTAATTCACCTGCATCTATGTTCAGGGATATTGGCCTGTAGTTTTATTTTCTTGTGGTATCTTTTTTTTTCTGGCTTTGATATTTGGGTGATGCTGGTCCCTTAAAAAACAGTTGGGGGGCGCCTGGGTGGCTGAGTCGTTAAGCGTCTGCCTTCGGCTCAGGTCATGATCCCGGGGTCCTGGGATCGAGCCCCGCATCGGGCTCCCTGCTCGGCGGGGAGCCTGCTTCTCCCTCTCCCACTCCCCCTGCTTGTGTTCCCTCTCTCGCTGTGTCTCTCTCTGTCAAATAAATAAATAAAATCTTTAAAAAAAAAAAACAGTTGGAAGTGTTCTCTCTTCAGTTTTTTGGAAAAGTTTCAGAAGGATTGATGTTAATTTTTCTTTGAATTTTTGGTAGAAATTGCCAGTAAAGCCTGGGCTTTTCTTTGTTGGGAGGTTTTTGACCATTAATTTAACCTCTATTTGTTATTGATTTGTTCAAGCTTTCTATTTTTCTTGATTCAGTTTTAGTAGGTTGTATTTTTCCAGGAATGTATCCATTTCTCTGGGTTATCTAATTTGTTGCCATATAATTATTAATAATCCTTTGTTACCTTTTTATTTATCCATTGTAATGTCTCCTCTTTCATTTCTAATTTTATTTATCTGAGTCTTCCCTCTATATTTTTCTTAATTGTTTTAAGTAAGAGTTTGTCAGTTTTATTTATCTTTTCAAAAAACCAGCTTTTACTTTTGCCAGTTTTTTCTATTGTTTTTCTATTCTCTATTTCTTCTTTACACAAACTCTTCAAAACATCCAGAAATAGATAAAACATAGCTCATTTTATGAACTCATTATTACCTTGATAGAAAATCCAGAAATAGTCATTATCAGAAAAGATAACTATAGTTTGATATACCCAATCATCACAAATGCAAAATTTCTTAACAAAAGTTTACCAACTTGGGGCTCCTGGGTGGCTCACTCGTTAAACATCTGCCTTCAGCTCAGGTCATGATCCTGGAGTCCCAGGATCAAGTCCCACATTGGGCTCCCTGCTCAGCAGGAAGCCTGCTTCTCCCTCTCCCACTCCCCTGCTTGTGTTCCCTTGTGCACTGTCTCTCTCTTTCTGTCAAATAAATAAATAACATCTTAAAAACAAAAAACAAAAACAAAAACAAAAGTTTACCAATTTGAATCCAACAATATATAAAAAAAGACAATACATCAAGACAAGGTGGGATTTATTCTAGGAATGCAAAACTAGTTCACCAATTGAAAATCCAACAATAATACAGTCACTCAACAAACTCAAGAAAAAAGCCAAATGAGTTTTCAATAGGCGAAGAGAATAGATGCATTTGACAAAAACCAATATCCATTTCTGGTAAAAACAAAGAAAGAAAAAACTATCAGCTAAATGGTAATCAAAGGGAGCGTCCTTATACTCAAAGGGCCTCTATAAAAAACCTACAGCTAATGTTATACAAAATCATGAAAGATGGAATGCATTCCCTCTAAGATTACAAACAAGCAAGGGTTGAGAATCTCACAATTTCTATTGAATATTTTACTAAGGATTCTAGTTGATGGAATAAGTCAAGAAAAAAATGAAAAGCATTCATATTAGAATGGAATAAATAAAATTGTCTCTACTCTCAGGTGAACTATCATCTATCATCTAATCTTTCTAAACTACCTATCTATCTAAGGAATTCCAAAGTCTATCAAACAATTCATATAACTAACTGTGTGTCCTAACTTACAGAGTATAGTGAACACAAAAAGCATAGTCAAGAGATGGGTGAGTTTGATGAACAAAATAAATATATTCAAATACAACCATGTATATAAGTCTATGAATTTCTTTCTTTTCAAGACAGAACTTCATTGCAAATAGACCATCATTGCTCACGTTTTAGTCAATTGATAAAACTATTAAAACCACCCTCAAATGTTTGAGCTGGCACACTAAATTAAAAAACTCAAGTATATTTACCTAGATTAATAAATTTACTATTAAATAAAGATTATTCTGTTCTTGTTCGTCCAGAACCCTTAGTTTTTATTCCCTCACTTGTTTCCCAGGAAAATGTTAACATAAATTAGCAAGATCTTGTAAGTTGCTTTGGTTTATAAATTATCATTTTCCAGGATTAAAGTAGGGCAGTGTAAACTATGGTCCAAAGACCCAATCTGGTGTATGACCAGTACAGTCTGCAAATAAGGATGGTTTTGTATTTTTAAATAGTTGAAAAAACAAAAAAAATAATATTTTGTGACAAATGAAATTTTATGAGATTTAAATTTCAGTTATTCATGAATAAAATTTTATTGGAACATCAACATGTTCATAAATTTATATTCTTTCTATATTGGCTTTTGCTTTACAATGGCAGAGTTGAGTACCTGTGACATAGTTCACATGGTCTATAAAGCCTAAAACATTTTCTAATCCTTAAGATAGAGCTTAAAGTGAATAGGTGTCATCATAAGGCATCCAATCCAAATGAAGTTATTACAGGATCTTTAAACAAAAGAAATGAGAGGCAACTCTGATATTAGAAAAGCAGAATGTTGCTACCAACACCAGAACAGGATGAATGAATAAAAAGCTATTATTAGATTCCATAAAAAAGTGCTATTCAGCAGGAGCTATGGGACAGAAGGGGGAGCAGTTTCACAGGAATAGGAAGCAATAGTTCTGAGACATTGTTCTAAGCAGGGTCAGTATGTAGAGATACTAAGGTATTTCACTGCCCCCATTCAATCATCCATATTTGCTGAATATACAAAAGCATGAAAGCAAAGAAGCCCAGGGAATATATATATATAGTTCCCTGTGCAATAGACCAGAGCAGAGGATTAGTGTAAAATGGATCTGAGAACGCTTATGTGAGTGACTGCTCCAAAGTATAAATATAAAGAAATATTAGAAGACGTAGAAATAAAAAGAAGAAGAAGAAGGTAGCGGGAGGGGAAGAATGAAGCGAGGGAAATCGGAGGGGTAGACGAACCATGAGAGACGATGGACTCTGAAAAAACAAACTGAGGGTTCTAGAGGGGAGTGGGGTGGGAGGATGGGTTAGCCTGGTGGTGGGTATTGAGGAGGGCACATTCTGCATGGAGCACTGGGTGTTATGCACAAACAATGAATCATGGAACACTTCATCTAAAACTAATGATGTAATGTATGGGGATTAACATAAGAATAAAAAAAAAGACCCCCCCCCCCAAAAAAAGAAGATGTAGAAATAAAAGAAAAATTAAGTAAGATAAAATAAATTAGATGATGAATCAAAATGCTTTAATTAACAAAGTTCCAGAGAGAAAAGGGGAACAAATGATCAAATGTAATATAGTAAAATTTCTCAGATCAGAAGTAAATAGTATCCCGATTGAAAGGGCTTCAATATAACCAGCATATTAGATATGAAAAACACCATATAAGGATAAAAAGATCTTAAATGTTTCCACAGAGAAAACAAGCAAAACACACACAAATGAATGAGAATAAGAATAACATTAAATTTCTAAAGAAATGGTAAAAAACAAAAGACCTTTAAAATTCCAAGGTGCAATTATTTTAAAAGTAAAATTAACCAAACAATCTTTGAAATAATTAAATATATTTTCAATCATGTCACTCAAACAATTTAATACACATCAATTTTTTTTAGTAAATTATAGGGACATATAGCATATCAAAATGAGTAAGCAAGTTATGAAAAAAGAATACATATGTTCCAAAGAAGACACAATAGAAAATTTGTAAACAACACCTATGCAAAAAGTCTAACAGAGATTGGGGGGAATAATGATATGTCCCTAGTGTTAAAAAGAGGATGTTTTGAAACATTTAGAGAAGTAGAGGCAATTTTTAATTTTATTAGAGAATTTGGGCAAAAGCAATATGATACAATTACAAATTTTGGAAGAAGCAAAAGTTATGCAATGAAGACAATTTAATTTTAGTTCATTTTTTGGTCCATATAAGAGAATAAAACACAATTCTAATAAGTTATATAATTACACAGGAAGAATGGAAGTGGCATGTAAATATGATGAGCTATTAGGGTCTTAAATTCTGACTTCAATGATAGGAAGTCAATAGATGTCTAAATTTGAAGACTCAAGAAATTTCATGGGAATATTATTTAGAAATATGGAGTAAAAAATGAATAAACTATTCCTACAATATAAACAGGATAATTTTCACAGGCATAATTTTGAGCAAATAAATGACCGACACAAGAATACACACTGCATTATTTCATTTACGTAAAGTTCAAAAAGAGGCCAAACTAACCATTGGTGGTAAGTGTCAGGAAAGTGGTTTTCTTTGGTATAGATAGTAAGTGGAATGAGGTATATGATTCATAGTGGTCTTCTGAGATACTGAAATATTCTATTTTTTTATCTCCGTGATGTTTATGTCTATATATTGACTTAGTGAAAATTAAATGTCCTATATATTTATGATTTTTCCAAAGTTCTCTATATATGATATACTCCAATAAAATTTTATTTATGAGTAAATGAAAGTGAAAGTATAAGCCAGGAGGAAAAGTTTTAAGAAAATGAAAAAAATAATTCAGGGACTGTAGTTTATGCAAGGAGTTGATTCAGTTTTTCAGTATTAGTCCTGTAAAACCACTTGTATTTATAATAAGTGAATGTGTATTACTTGATAACATAAAAGTTTTAAAAGTGGAGCTATATGATTCAACATATATGCATCTTTTTAAAAGCTGTTCAAAATAGTACGAAAATGATGCATAAAATAAGAACAATGCAGAACAATAATATTTAGTTAATGGATACATACATTTGTAACAATTGCATAAAGTACACATAAAATGGAAGCACAAATTCATGATTTTTGCTATTTCTTGAATTTAAAGTAGACATACAGGAGGCTTTAACTTTGCTCTATGGTTTTACATCCTTAGAAAATCCGATATAAATGTTAGTCATTTTGCCTACTTGGTGAATAAGTGTATTAATGTATGCTACACTTTTGATTTATGTTATAATTTATAATTAAATAAACTTTCTGAGATTAAAATAATTTTGTCCCAACAAAATAATAAATCACATATAGAAGTAAATGTCAAGTTAACATGAACTACTTTTATTATACACTATTTAGCTATATAAGATAATATAAAATACAATATAAAGTTTAGAAAAAATAGTAAAGAAGGATAAAAATTACATACCATAGCAATATCTGCATCATAGCTTTTATTGCATATTGTGCCGGGAAATGTTGCTCCCAAATATCTAGGATGTTTCCTGTAACTACATCATTATAGTATAGCCTATTTTATTCCCATACTTATTCAGAACAATTTATTAGCTTATTTATAAAATTAAATATCTCATAAAATTTAAAATGATTTTTCAAACCAGTTTTTGATCTGGGTATTATCTAATATATTATACAAAATGCTCAAATCATTGAAAACTATAATTCACTTTATTTTTTTAATTAAATATTTATTTATTTATTTGGGGGGGGGAAGGAGCAGAGGGAGAGGGAGAGGAAGAGAATCTCAAGCAGACTCCTCTCTGAGTGCATAACTAGGGCTCCATCTCACGACCCTGAGATCATGACCCAAGCCAAACCGGATTTGGACACTTAACCAACTGAGCCACCCAGGTGCCCATACAATTCACTTTAAATCCAATTTCCTCTCCTCACCTAACTCTTAGACTTGATAAAATTTTACTATCTTGAATTCTCCTCAGTTTCCCCTGTGCTGCATGCACTCTTTTGGTTACTAAAAGTTAAAACAAAAGGGATTTTTAACTGTGGAATAAGAAGTCTTGCCTGTCTGAAATGTAAGCATTTGTTTAATTAATTATTACCAAAAATATCCTTTTTAGTCAAAGAGTAGACACGAAATGTATTAACATATTATAGGTAATATTAACTGAATAGTGCCAATTTTTACATTATTAAGAAGCTAAAGCTTATATGTGTTCTGTAGTATAGTTAACATCATAAAAGTTTATGAAAGGCAAGTCTTTTACATAAATTATATTCCAAAATATATTTTTATATAACTTATTTATGTTGTTTTTGTTTTTATCATATTTTCAACTACACTACTACATCCATGGCAACAGCTATGTTTATTTAAAATTTTCAGAGGGGCCTACAGAAAGTTGAAGAACACAGTAAATGCATTAAATTATCAAATTAATGAACTTATTTAATATTTCTTTTTTAATGTAGAACATTGTGCTTACATAAGTAAGAATGCTATGTCATGGGGCCGTAGGATAAGATAGTTCCGTTTCCATGTGAAAAATCTTTGTAATAAATCATCAGCATCCCCGTTGGTAGACATTTTGTTTTTAACTGACCACAATTCCAAGGAGGACAGCATCACAGTCAATTTGAACTGAGTAAACATCTAAAATAAAATTTATGGCATACTTTTTCAAATAACATTAGTCATTACTTCAAGACTACATAAAAATAAAGAATAAGTTCAATTTATTACTTTGGATATTAATAATCAAAGATTTTTAAGTCATTAATTTGTAATGATAGATTAGAAATCAGTTTCAATGATTTTTCATAAAACTATAAATGTAAAAAACTTAAAACTTACAGTGTTGACAAGGCCAATAATTTGGATAATTTTCTGTGTTACAGCCATCATTTCTGATCCCATATAATCATACTGAAAAACAATTTTTAAGTGATTTTTTAAAAAATGTGAGTGATAGCAATTTTTTATGGTGCATATATCTTGCTCATACCAGGCAGGTAAACCATAGGATTTGTCAAACAATATAAAGCATATTAATACAAAGATGATAATATTTATAATAAAAGAAACAACAAAAATCATAGTTAGGTTTTCGAAATAGATTCTCAATTGTTCATATTTTAAAGACACTCTCAAACAGAAAAAATTGAAATCAAGAGGTCCTAAAATAACTTCACAGATTCCTCCTTAGTATAATGAGATTTCTTCAGCTAGACAGAGAAAATAACAGTCATTTTCTATGACACAGAGGGAATCACAAAACCTCCTGTCACATGGTTGGTTAAAAAAAAATCAAATAAATAAATATTTAAAAATCAAAATGCTCAAATATTTCTACTGAAAAAAACCCAGAAATCACAATTATAAAAAATTTTAAAAATAAAAATAAAAAATTTAACATAATTAAAAATTTATGTGGCATAAGGATTTTTTTCTGTTTTTTTTTTTAATTTTATTATGTTATGTTATTCACAATACAATACATCATTAGTTTTTGATGTGGTGATCCACAATCCATTGTTTTCGTATAACACCCAGTGTTCCATGCAGTACGTGCCCTCCTTAATACCCATCACCAGGCTAACCAGACTCCCCTCCCCCCTCCCCTCTAAAACCCTCTTTGTTTCTCAGAGTCCATAGTCTCTCATGGTTCATCTCTCCCTCTGATTTCCCCCCTTCATTTTTCCCTTCCTTCTCCTGATGTCCTCCATGCTATTCCTTATGTTCCACAAATAAGTGAAACCATATGATAATTGACTTTCTCTGCTTCACTTATTTCACTTAGCATAATCTCCTCTAGTCCCATCCATGTTGATGTAAAAGTTGGTTATTCATCCTTTCTGATGGCTGAGTAATATTCCATTGTATATATGGACCACACCTTCTTTATCCATTCGTCTGTTGAAGGGCATCTCAGCTCTTTCCACAGTTTGGCTATTGTGGACATTGCTGCTATGAACATTGGGGTGCATATGGCCCTTCTTTTCACTACATCTGTGTCTTTGGGGTAAATACCCAGGAGTGCAGTTGCTGGGTCATACGATAGCTCTATTTTTAAATTTTTGAGGCACCTCCACACTGTTTTCCAAAGTGGCTGTAACAACTTGCATTCCCACCAACAGGGTAAGAGGGTTCCCCTTTCTCTGCATCCTCTCCAACATTTGTTGTTTCTTTCCCTGTCCATTTTTGCCATTCTAACTGGTTTAAGGTGGTATCTGAATGTGGTTTTGATTTGAATTTCCCTGATGGCTAATGATGATGAACATTTTTTCATGTGTATGTTAGCCATCTATATCTCTATAGTCTCTCACAGCTTTCCACCAACGGTGTAAGAGGGTTCCCCTTTCTCTACTTCCTCAGCAACATCTGTTGCTTCCTGTGTTGTTAATTTTAGCCATTCTGAAAGGTGTGAGATGATATCTCATCATGGTTTTGATTTGTATTTCCCTGGTGTTGAGTGATGTTGAGCATCTTTTCATGTGTTTGTTAGCCATCTGTATATCTTCTTTGGGAAAATGTCTATTCGTGTCTTCTGACCATTTCTTAACTGGATTATTTGGTTTTTGGTTGTTGAGTTTAATAAATTCTTTATACATTTTGGATACTAACCTTTTATCAGATATATCATTTGCAAATATCATCTCCCATTCCATAGGTTGCCTTTTAGTTTTGTTTAATGTTTCCTTCACTGCACAGTTTTTTTATATTGATGAAGTCCAAATAGTTAATTTTTGCTTTTGTTTTTCTTGCCTCCAGAGATGTGTCCAGTAAAAAGTTGCTATAGCCAATGTCAGAGAGGTTGCCACCTGTGTTCTCTTTTAGGATTTTGATAGTTTGCTGTCTCACATTTAAGTCTTCCACAAATTTTGAATTTATTTTTGTGGATGGTGTAGAAAGTGGTCCAGTCTCATTCTGTTGCATGTTGCTATCCAGTTTGCCCAACACCATTTGTTGAAGAGACTGTCTTTTTTTTTTTTTTGATAGAATATTCTTTTCTGATTTGTTGAAGATTATTTGACCATAGCATTGAGGGCCCATTTCTGGGTTTTCTATTCTGTTCCATTCATCTATGTGTCTGTTTCTGTACCAGTACCATTCTGTCTTGATGACTAGAGCTTTGTTAATATACTTTGAAATCCAGAATTGTGATGCCTGCAGCTCTGCTTTTCTTTTTCAAGACTGATTTGGTTATTCAGGGTCTTTTGTGGTTCCATACAAATTTTAGCATTATTTGATCTAGCTCTGTGAAAAATGCTGGTGATATTTTGATAGGGATTGTATTAAATGTTTGGGTGGTATAGAAGTTTTAACTATTTGTTCTTCCAATCCATGAGCATGGAATATTTTCCCATTCCTCTTCAATTTCTTTCATAAATGTTCTATATTCTCTCTATAGTTACATTTATTCCTAGCTATCTTATGGGTTTTGGTGCAATTCTAAATGCAATCAATTCCTTGATTTCTCTTTCTGTTGCTTCATTATTAGCATATAGAAATACAACATATTTCTCTTTGTTAATTTTGTAGCCTGTGACTTTACTGAATTAGTGTATCAGTTCCAACAAATTTTTGGTGGAGTCTTTTGGGTTTTCTACATACAGTATCATGTCATTTGCAAATAGCAAAAGTTTGATTTCTTCCTTGCTTATTTGGATGCCTTCCTTGCTGATTTGGATGCATTTTGTTGTCTGGTTGCTGAGGTGAGGACTTCCGGTACTATGTTAAAAAACAATGGTGATGGTGGACATCCCTGTCTTGGTCCTGACCGCAGAGGAAAAGCTCTCAGTTTTTCCCCCTTGAGGATGGCATTAGCTGTGGGTCTTTCATATGTGCCTTTTACGATATTGAGGTGTGTTCCCTCTATCCCTACACTGCATAGAGTTTTTATCAAAAAAGGATGTTGTATTTTGTGAAATGCTTTTTCTGCATCTATTGAGAGAATCATATGGTTCTTTTCCTTTCTTTTATTAATGTGGTGTATCACATTGTTTTCTGGATGTTGAACTGTGCTTGCAGCTCAGGAATAAATCCCATTCGGTCATGGTGAATGATCCTTTTAATGTACTGTTCGATCCTATTAGCTAATATCTTGGGGAGAATTTTGGCATCTATGTTCATCAGGGATATTGGTCTGTAATTCTCCCTTTTGTTGCAGGTCTTTGTCTGGTTTTGGGATCAAGGAAATGCTGGCTTAATAGGATGAGTTTGGAAGTTTTCCTTCCATTTCCATTTTTTGAAATAACTTCCAAAGAATAGGTATTAATGCTTCTTTAAATGTTTGGTAGAGTTCTGCTGGGAGGTCATCTGGCCCTGGACTCTCTTGGGAGGTTTATGATTACTGCTTCAAATTCTTTGCTGTTTATGGGTCTGTTCAAATTTTCTATTTCATCCTGTTTCAATTTTGGTAGTTTATATATTTACAGTAACTTATCTATTTCTTCCCAATTTGCAATTTTTGGCAAATTTTTCATAATATTCTCTTATGATTGTTTGTATTTCTGCGGTGTTGGTTGTGATCTCTCCTCTTTCATTCATAATTTTATTTATTTGGGTCCTTTCTCTTTTCTTTTTGATAAGTCTGGCTAGGGGTTTATCAATCTTATTAATTATTTCAAAGAACCAGCTCCTAGATTCACTGATCCATTCTGGATTTTGTTTGTTTGTTTGTATATCATTGGTTTCTGCTCTAATATTTATTATTACCCTTCTTTTGCTGACTTAGGCTTTATTTGCTATTATTTTTCATGCTCCTTTAGGTGTAGTTTAGGTTGTATATTTGAGACTTTTCTTGTTTTTTGAGGAAGGCCTGTATTGCTGTATTATTCCCTTTTTTGACTGCTTTTTCTGCATCCCAAAAGTTTCAGACTGTTGTGTTTTCATTTTCATTTGCTTCCATGTATTTCTTCATATCTTCTTTAATTTCCTGGTTAACCCATTCATTCTTCAGTAGGATGTTCTTTAACCTCAATGTATTGTGGTCTTTCCAATTTTTTTCTGTGGTTGACTTCTAATGTCATAGCACTGTGGCCTGAAAATATGCATGGTATGATCTCAGTTTTTTGTACTACTTGAAACCTGATTTGTGACTCAGTATGTGATCTATTCTGGAGAATGTTCCATGTGCCCTCGAGAAAAATGTGTATTCTGTTGTTTTAGGATGAAATATTCTGAAGATATCTGTTAAGTCCATCTGGTTCAGTCTGTTATTCAAAGCCATTGTTTCCTTTTTATTTTCCGGTTAGATGATCTGCCCATTGCTGTAAGTGAGGTGTTAAAGTCCCCTACTATTATTGTATTATTATCGATGAGTTTCTTTGTGTTTGTTATTAATTGATTTATATATTTTGGTGTTCCCAAGTTGGGGGCATAAATATTTACAATTGTTAGATGTTCTTGTTGGTTAGACCCCTTTAGTATGATTTAGGGCCTGCACTGTGGGCACTGCTCATCATTCAAGTTCATCCTTGCTGATGGGCTGGGGATAAAATTGACATCAGCCCACTCTCTTGTCCACAGAGAGGGGAGTTTGCACCTGCCACTGTTCAGGAAACCCTCCCAGAGGAGTGAAAAATCTCCCCTCATGTGTCCTAGGGGTCCCTCAGATCCTTCCCTTCATCCTGTCCTTGTCCAAGCCTTCTGCCCACACAGTTGCACAGTGCTCCTGTCTTTTATCTCAGGCATGGCAGCTGGGATTCAAAACTTCAAATTTTAGGAACATGATGCAGTGCAGACCCACACTGATCCTCTGGGGGAGGGTCTTGCCACACTGTGCCTGGGGCTGGTTTGTCCCAGAAGGGCAGTTGAATGAAAATGCAGAGGCTTGAGATTTATGGTGAAGTGCAGCAAAAAGCCAGTGTCCAGGTTAACTGCCCTCAACAGGTGCCTCTGCGCCTATGCTAATGAACAGGGTATCTCAATGGTGCCCGCCATCTCTTTTGTCCTGTGAGAGGCAGTGTCACCTCTCCCAAATGCTCTCCAAGAAGGGGAACTGTTTCTCCCAGTGCAATTCAGAGGATGCTTAGACAAAACTGTCAGCTCCTGGGCTTCTGACCTCCTTCTCCACAGGAGCACTGTTAGGCCTGCCAGGCTCTATCCTGGTGATGGCATGAACTTCAAAAACTTCAGACTTTGAGTTCTACTGACTATAAACACTTTCAACAATCATCCCCTCTCATTTTTCCAGTCAGTGGTTATAGGGAAATGTTTTTCTTGTGCAATCCCTATGCACACTGCTTTCTCTTCTTTTTCTGTGATCAGAGCTCTTTCTCCTCTGTAGTGCTCAATTCTTTTTTCCCTCAAGTCTTGTCTCCATACCTCCTACCTTCCAATGATGTGATCTTTTTTATCCCTCTAGTTGGGCAGTTTGTTCTGCCAGTCCTCAGATTGATTTCTTGGGGGTTCAGAATGATTTGATATTTATCTAGCTTAGTTCAAGGGACAAGGCAAGCTAGGGTCCCCCTACTACTCCACCATCTTAACTCTGCAATATTTTTTTTAACGTTGATAAATTTAAAAACACTGTTTACCAAAAATTATACACATAAAGTTGAAAAATATATAAATATATCACCATCAAAATGGAATATGCAATAAAACTTTCCAAAATAATGAATCACTAGCCTGAGAAAGCTACAAGAGTGAATTCTTACAGACATTTAGAGAAGAAATTAAAATATCTATACACAAAATCTTCCAGAATATAAGAAAAGGGTAAAAACATCCTAATTCATTTTATGAAACCAGCACTACCTTAACAACAGCTTAACAAGAAAAGATCACATTTTTGGTATCCTTATAAAAAATACAATCTTGATATAATCGTGAGAAAGTATGGGACAAATTCATATTGAGGTACATTCAGCAAGGTAACTGGAAAGTATTCTCCAGTACAAGAATGGTATCAGGAAAGACAAGAAAGGTTCCAAGGTATAAGAAACACAAAGAAATACCATAATACTATAACATATTAGAAGAGAATAAGGACATGACACCTCAATGGAGTGTAGGATCCTGGCCTGGAGGCTGCACAAGAAAAACAACATTTGTAGGGAAACAGTCAAAATTCAAGCAAAATCTATAGACTAGTAAATAGTTTGGTGGGAATGTTAATTTTCATATTTGATGACTTCATTATAAAACTTAAGAGTGAAAAAAGATCACTGATAGCAATGGTGAGCAATAGAAATGGTGATATCACTACAAAGTTACCAACTTTTTAAAGATAAAAAGAAGGTATTTTCAATAAATGTATTTCAATAATTTGAAAACTTAAATGATATGAAAAAAATTCCTTGAAAACCTAACTTACAGAAAGTGAAACAAAAATAAAGAAATCTGAACTGCTTTATATATGCCAAAGCAATTAAATCAGTACTTAAAAATATTCCCTTTAAGAAAACTTAAGATCTACATGGCTTCAAATGTGAATGCTTCCAAATACATATGGAAGAGATCAAACCCATAATGTATAAAGTCTTGAACAAAACATAGTAACTCATTTTATGAGGCTTGTGTAAGCTTAATACAATGAAATGAAACATTATAAGGAAGGACATTGCATATCATTATTTCCTAAACATAAACCCTAAAATCCTAAACAGAATATTAAGTAAAAAAAAAAAAAATCCATGATTTGTAAAAATGAGTAAAATATGATTAAGTAGTATATAAAATAGCTACTCTATAATGGAGGGGGGGAAGTTAGGAATATACACAATACATTCATATGTATTAGAGCCAAGCTAAGACAAAGCAAGAAAAGGAAGTACAAGTAAAGAAGCAAAAAAAAAAAAAAAAAAAAAAAGAAAAAAAATAATAAAAAAAGAAAAAAAAAATTAAAAGTATCATTATTCAGATAAGAAACTAAAAAAAATCCTCAAAAGAGTTAACAATTGAATTAGGCATGATCACAGGATATAAGATGAATATATACATATCAATGGTATTTCCATAAACTAGCAAGAAAATTGAAATGTTAAAGTAAAAAAAAAAAAAACTATAGGCCAACAAATGCATTAACAATAAAACTAAAAAGGATGTTCCAGGGGGGCGGAGCAAGATGGCGGAGAAGTAGGAGACCTGGATTTCGTCTGGTCTCAGGAATTCAGCTGGATAGGGATGAAAACATTCTGAACACCTACAAACTCAACAGGAGATTGAAGAAAAGAACAACAACAACTCTCTGAACAGAAAAGCGACCACTTTCTGGAAGATAGGATGTGCGGAGAAGTGAATCCGAAGCAATATTCGGGAGGATAGACGGCGGGGGAGGGGGCCTCCATAGGCTGCTTCTGGCAAGTGATAGAGCAGCGGAGCACAAAATCGGAACTTTTAGAAGTCTGCTCCACTGTGGGACGTCGCTCTGGTGGCTAAGCAGGGGGTGGAACCCTCACGGGACAGTGTGGTCTCAGGACCCTCGGGGTCACAGAAAGACCAGGGGTGCCTGAGTGCAGCAGAGCTCCCAGGTATCAGAGCAGGGAAGCCGGCTGCAGAGACGGAGCTGAGGCATGGGCTCTCAGCTCGGGGTTGCCATAAACCATGATCCGTGGCACAGTCGGGCCACTGCTCCTCCACCAGAGACCCAACAAGCGGCAGGTCCAGGGAAACTTCCCTTCCTTCCCTGGGAGGAGTGGCGCGGGAGCGCACCTCAGGAATCTGCTGGGTTTGGAGACTCCACATGAAGTCGGGTGCCAGACATAGAAACGCTCAGTCACAGGCCGGGTGAGCACGGAGTGTGGCCGGAAGCCGAGGAGACGGGAGTGACTGACTGCTTTTCTCTGGGGGCACACTGAGGAGTGGGGCCCCAAGTTTTCAGCTCCTCCAGGGCAGAGATTGGGAGGCCGCCATTTTCATTCTTGGTCTCCAAAGCTGTACAGAAAGCTTGCAGGGAACAAAAGCTCCTGAGAGCAAACCCAAGCAGATTACTTAGCCCGGATCAGCAAGGTCAGGGCAATTCCACCTCCAGCAAAGACATTTGGGAACCACTCACAGCAACAGGCCCCTCCCTCCAAAGATTAGCAAGAACAGCCAGCCAAGACCAAGTTTACTGATCAATGAGAACGGCAGAATTCCAGTGCTAGGGGAATACTGCACATAGAATCCACGGCCTTTTTACCATGATTTTTAGTCTTTCAAAGTTATTTTTTTTAACTTTTTTTTTTAATTTTTCTTTTTCCCTTTTTCAACCAACATCTTATCAATCACTTTTTTAAAAAATATTTTTATTTTTCATTTTTAGAGTCATATTCTATCCCTTCATAGTAGTTACCCTTATTTTTGACATATATATATAAGTGGTACTCTCTTTAAAATTTTGAGATAGTTTCTTCCAACAAATCAAAATATACCCTAAATCTCTAGTGTATGCTTTTGTTCTACTCCCTGGCTGATAACATTCTCTACCTTTTTTTTCTTTCTTTTTTTTAAATCCTCTTTTCTTTTTTCAAACAACTTCTTATCAATTCCTTTTATAAAATTTTTTTATAATTTTCATCTTTACACTCATATTCCGTCCCTTCATCATATCAACCCTTAATTTTGTACATATATAACTTCTTCTTTCTTTAAAATTTTGGGAGGCACTATCTTCTAACAGACCAAAATACACCCAAAATCTAGTGTGTGGCACTGATCTATGTACCAGCCTGATCATATTTGATCATATTCTGTTTTTTTTTCCTGTTTTTATCTTTTTCTTTTTCTTTTTCTTTCTTTCCCTTTCTTTTCCCCGGCTTCAGGTCTTTTCAGATTTGTTTAGAGTATATTTTCTGGGGACGTTGTTACCCCGTTAGCATTTTGTTCTCTCATTAATCTATTCTCCTCTGCACAAAATGACAAGATGGAAAAAATCACCTCAACAAAAAGAACAAGAGGTAGTACCGACTGCCAGGGACCTACTCAATACGGACATTAGTACGATGTCAGATCTAGAGCAGAAACATCACTTTAAAGATACTAGCTGGGTTTGAAAAAAGCATGGAAGTTTAATTAGAGAAACGCTTTCTGGAGAAATAAAAGAACTAAAATCTCACCAAGTCGAAATCAAAAAGGCTATTAATGAGGTGCAATCAAAAATGGGGGTGCTAACTGCTAGGTTAAATGAGGCAGAAGAAAGAATCAGTGATACAGAAGACCAAATGATGGAAAATAAAGAAGCTGAGAAAAAGAGAGATAAACAACTACTGGATCACAAGGGCAAAATTCGAGAGCTAAGCGATACCATAAGATGAAAAAACATTAGAATAATTGGGGTCCCAGAAGAAGAAGAAAGAGAGAGAGGAGCAGAAGGTATATTGGAGCAAATTATAGCAAAGAATTTCCCTAATTTGGGGAAGGAAACAGGCATCAAAATCCAAGACGCACAGAGAACTCCTATCAAAATCAATAAAAATAGGTCAACACCCTGACATCTAATAGTAAAACTTACGAATCTCAGAGACAAAGAGAAAATCCTGAAAACAGCTCGGGAGAAGAGATATGTAACCTACAAAGGTAGAAACATTAGATTGGCAACAGACCTATCCACAGAGACATGGCAGGCCAGAAAGGACTGGCAGGATATATTCAGAGCACTAAACGAGAAAAGTATGCAGCCAAGAATACTATATCCAGCTAGGCTGTCTTTGAAAATAGAAGGAGAGATAAAAAGCTTCCAGGACAAACAAAAACTAAAGGAATTTGCAAACACAAAACCAGCCCTGCAAGAAATATTGAAAGGGGTCCTCTAAGCAAAGAGACAGCCTAAAAGTAACATAGACCAGAGGGGAACACAGACAATCTACAGAAAGAGTCACCTTACAGGCAATACAATGGCACTAAATTCCTATCTTTCAATAGTTACCCTGAATGTAAATGGGCTCAATGCCCCAATCAAAAGACACAGGCTATCAGATTGGATTAAAAAACAAGACCCATCGATATGCTGTCTGCAAGAGACTCATTTTAGACCCAAAGACAGCCCCAGATTGAAAGTGAGGGGGTGGAAAACTATTTACCATGCTAATGGACACCAAAAGAAAGCTGGGGTGACAATCCTTATATCAGACAAATTAGATTTTAAACCAAAGACTGTAATAAGAGATGAGGAAGGACACTATATCTTACTTAAAGGGTCTATCCAACAAGAAGATCTAACAATTGTAAATATCTATGCCACTAACATGGGAGCAGCCAATTATATAAAACAATTAATAAAAAAAGCAAAGAAACACATGGACAACAATACAATAAGAGTGGAGGACTTTAACACCCCCCTCACTGAAATGGACAGATCGTCTAAGCAAAAGATCAACAAGGAAATAAAGACTTTAAATGACACACTGGACCAAATGGACTTCACAGACATATTCAGAACATTCCATCCCAAAGCAATGGAATACACATTCTTCTCTAGTGCCCATGGAACATTCTCCAGAATCGATCACATCCTAGGTCACAAATCAGGTCTCAACTGGTACCAAAAGATTGGGATCATTCCCTGCCTATTTTCAGACCACAGTGCTTTGAAACTAGAACTCAATCACAAGAGGAAAGTTGGAAAGAACTCAAATACATGGAGGCTAAAGAGCATACTACTAAAGAATGAATGGGTCAACCAGGAAGTTAAAGAAGAATTAAAAAAATACATGGAAACCAATGAAAATGAAAACACAACTGTTCAAAATCTTTGGGATGCAGCAAAAGCAGTTCTAAGAGGAAAGTATATAGCAATACAAGCCTTTCGCAAGAAACAAGAAAGGTCTCAAGTACACAACCTAACCCTACACCTAAAGGAGCTGGAGAAAGAACAACAAATAAAGCCTAAACCCAGCAGGAGAAGAGAAATTATAAAGATCAGAGCAGAAATCAATGAAGTAGAAACCAAAAGAACAGTAGAACAGATCAACAAAACTAGGAGCTCGTTCTTTGAAAGAACTAACAAGATTGATAAACCCCTGGCCAGACTTATCAAAAAGAAGAGAGAAATGACCCAAATCAACAAAATCATGAATGAAATAGGAGAGATCACAACCAACACCAAAGAAATACAAACAATCATAAGAACATATTAGGAGCAACTATATGCCAGCAAATCAGATAATCTGGAAGGAATGGATATATTCCTAGAGATATATAAACTACCAAAACTGGACCAGGAAGAAATTGAAAACAGACCTATAACCACTAAGGAAATGGAAGCAGTAATAAAAAAAATCTCCCAACAAACAAAAGCCCAGGGCCAGATGGCTTCCCAGGGGAATTCTACCAAACATTTCAAGAAGAATTAATACCTATTCTTCTGAAACTGTTCCAAAAAATGAAATGGAAGGAAAACTTCCAAACTCATTTTATGAGTCCACCATTACCTTGATCCCCAAAGGTAGACAAAGACCCCCTCAAAAAGGAGAATTACAGACCAATATCCCTGATGAACATGGATGCAAAAATTCTCACCAAAATACTAGCCAATAGGATCCAACTGTACATTAAAAGGATTATTCACCACGACCAACTGGGATTTATCCCTGGGCTGCAAGGTTGGTTCAACATCCTCAAATCAATCAACGTGATACAATACATTAACAAAAGAAAGAACAAGAATCATATGATCCTCTCAATAGATGCAGAAAAAACATTTGACAAATTACAGTATCCTTTCTTGATCAAAACTCTTCAGAGTATAGCGATAAAGGGTACATACCTCAATATCATAAAAGCCATCTGTGAAAAACCTACAGCGAATGTCATTCTCAATGGGGTAAAACTGAGAGCTTTCCTCCTAAGGTCAGGAACGCGGCAGGGATGTCCACTATCACCACTGCTATTCAACATAGTATTAGAAGTCCTAGCCACAGCAATCAGACAACAAAAAGAAATAAAAGGCATCCAAATCGGGAAAGAAGAAGTCAAACTCTCACTCTTTGCAGATGATATGATACTTGATGTGGAAAACCCAAAAGACTCCACCCTAAAACTGCTAGAACTCATACAGGAATTCAGTAAAGTGGCAGGATATAAAATCAATGCACAGAAATCGGTGGCTTGCCTATACACCAACAACAAGACAGAAGAAAGAGAAATTAAGGAGTCGATCCCATTTACAATTGCACCCAAAACCATAAGTTACCTGGGACTAAATCTAACCAAAGAGGCAAAGGATCTGTACTCAGAAAACTATAAAATACTCATGAAAGAAATTGAGGAAGACACAAAGAAATGGAAAAACGTTCCATGCTCATGGATTGGAAGAACAAACATTGTGAAGATGTCAATGCTACCTAGAGCAATCTACACATTCAATGCAATCCCCATCAAAATACCATCCACTTTTTTCAAAGAAATGGACCAAATAATCCTAAAATTTGTATGGAACCAGAAAAGACCCCAAATAGCCTGAGGAATGTTGAAAAAGAAAAGCAAAGCTGGCGGCATCACAATTCCGGACTTCCAGCTCTATTACAAAGCTGTCATCATCAAGACAGTATGGTACTGGCATAAAAACAGACACATAGATCAATGGAACAGAATAGAGAGCCCAGAAATGGACCCTCAACTCTACCATCAACTAATCTTTGACAAAGCAAGAAAGAATGTCCAATGGGAAAAAGACAGTCTGTTCAACAAATGGTGTTGGGAAAATTGGACAGCCACATGCAGAAGAATGAAACTGGACCATTTCCTTACATCACACACAAAAATAGACTCAAAATGGTTGAAAGACCTAAATGTGAGATAGCTGTCCATCAATATCCTAAAGGAGAACACAGGCAGCAACCTCTTCGACCTCAGCCACAGCAACTTCTTCCTAGAAACATCGCCAAAGGCAAGGGAAGCAAGGGCAAAAATGAACTATGGGACTTCATCAAGATAAAAAGCTTTTGCACAGCAAAAGAAACAGTCCACAAAACCAGAAGACAACCTACAGAATGGGAGAAGATATTTGCAAATGACATATCAGATAAAGGGCTAGTATCCAAAATCTATAAAGAACTTATCAAACTCAACACCGAAAGAACAAATGATCCAATCAAGAAACGGGCAGAAGACATGAACAGACATTTTTCCAAAGAAGACATCCAAATGGCCAACAGACACAGGAAAAAGTGCTCAACATCGCTTGGCATCAGGGAAATCCAAATCAAAACCTCAATGAGATACCACCTCACACCAGTCAGAATGGCTAAAATTAACAAGTCAGGAAAGGACAGATGTTGGCAGGGATGCGGAGAAAGGGGAACCCTTCTACACGGTGGTTAGGAATGCAAGCTGGTGCAACCACTGTGGAAAACAGTATGGAGGTTCCTCAAAAAGTTGAAGCTAGAGCTACGATATGATCCAGCAATGGCACTACTGGGTATTTACCCCAAAGATACAAATGTAGTGATCCGAAGGGGTACGTGCACCCCGATTTTTATAGCAGCAATGTCCACAATAGCCAAACTGTGGAAAGAGCCAAGATGTCCATCGACAGATGAATGGATAAAGAAGAGGTGGTATATATATACAATGGCATATTATGCAGCCATGAAAAGGAATGAGATCTTGCCATTGGGAACGACGTGGATGGAACTGGAGGGTGTTATGCTGAGCGAAATAAGTCAATCAGAGAAAGACATGTATCATATGACCTCACTGATATGAGGAATTCTTAATCTCAGGAAACAAACTGAGGGTTGCTGGAGTGGGGGGTTCGGAGGGATGGGATGGCTGGGTGATAGTCACTGGGAGGGTATGTGCTATGGGGAGCACTGTGAATTGTGCAAGACTGTTGAATCACAGATCTGTACCTCTGAAACAAATAATACATTATATGTTAAGAAAAAAAAAAGAAGAAGATAGCAGGAGAAGAAGAATGAAGGGGGTGGAATTGGAGGGGGAGACGAACCATGAGAGACTATGGACTCTGAAAAACAAACAGGGTTCTTGGGGGGGGGATGGGAGAATGGGTTAGCCTGGTGATGGGTGTTAAAGAGGGCACGTTCTGCATGGAGCACTGGGTGTTATGCACCAACCATGAATCATGGAACACTACATCAAAAACTAATGATGTAATGTATGGTGATTAACATAACAATAAAAAATTTTTAAAAAAAAAAAGGATGTCCAGACAACAACAGAATACTGGTGAAAGAAATTAACAAAAAATGTAAAATTTTGTGTGTATTAGATTGGAAGACTCAATACTGTTAAGATGACAATTTTCCCCAAAGTGATATAAGCATTCAATGAAAATGCCAAATGAAAGTCACATTTGCACTGTGTGTTTGTGTGTGTGTGTTTGTGTGTGTGTGTAAATTTAGAGTAATTCTAAAATATATTTAAAGGAAAAAGACCCAGAATAGTCAAAGCAATAGTGAAGAATAAAGGGATTTAAACAAATAGATTAAATGGCAATAAAGCTATAGTAATCAGTACAGTGTAGTGTTTCTACACTGTATTGTATTTAACAAAATATAAATTAGCCAGTGGGGAGAAAAGAAAACAGAGATTTGAGAAATAGGCCATACATATTCCATTACTTGACTTTTTAAAAATTACGAGCAAATTGAATGAGATAAGACAGGTCTTTCTAGATTGTGTTGGAGCAAGTGAATATGGAAAAAATAAACTTTAAACCCTATCTCACACCACACATTTTATCAACTAGAGATGATCATAAAACTGTATGTGAAAAGGTAAATAAAAGTAAATTCCAAAACAAAAGTAAAAATATCTATGTCCTTGGAGTAATAAAATATTTCTTAAAAGGAAAAGACAATGATAAAAATCATATATTGGATTTAAATGCATAATAATTAAGAAATATGTCCATCAAAAGACACCATTAAGGGGTTCCTGGGTGGCTCAATTGGTTAAGCAACTGCCTTTGGCTCAGGTCATGATCCCAGGGTCCTGAGATCGAGCCACGCATTGGGTTCCCTGCTCTTTATCACCTTTTTTATCCATTCTTCCTCTCCTGCTCCCCCTGCTTGGGCTCTCTCTCTCTGTCAAATAAATAGATAAAGTCTTTAAAAAAATACACCATTAAGAGAGTGAAAAAAACAAGCCTCAAACTGAAGGAAGATATCCCCAATATACCATCTGACAAAAGATTAATATTCAAAATAAGTAAAATCCCACAAAACATTAATAAAAGTATTAAAATGAGAAGGGGCACCTGGGTGGCTCAGTTGGTTAAGTGTCCAGCTCCTGGTTTCAGCTCAGGTCATGGTCTCTTGGGTTGTGGGATAGAGCCCTGTATTGGGCTCCACACTCAGCAAGGAAACAAAATCAGTACCTCAGAGATATCTGCACTCCCATGTTCAGCGCAGCATTATTCATAACAGATTAGATATGGAAACTACCTAAATGTCCATCAACAGATGAATAGATAAAAAAGGTGATACCCACACACACACACACACACACACAATGGAATGTTAGTCATATAAAGGAAGGAAATCTATTTGCAAAACATGATGAACCTGGAGCACATTACACTAAGTGAAATAAGCTAGACAGAGAAAGACAAAAACTGTATGGTATCAATTATATGCAAAATTTAAAAAAAAAAGAAAGGAAAGAGAAAATAGAATGGTGGTTGCCAGTGGCTGGAGGGAGGGGAAATGGAGAGATATAGGTCAAAGGGTATACACTTTCAGTCATAAGAAAGAATAAATTCTGAAGATCTAACATACAGCATGGTGACAATATGATATTGTATACTTGAAAGTTGCTGAGAATAGATCATAAGTGTTCTTACCACACACATTTGTGCATACACACACACACACATAAAGAAAAAAAATATGTTAGGTAATAGATGCGTTAATTATCTTAGTCTTGGCAATCAATCCACAATGTATATCAAATCATCACATTTTACCCTTAAAATATATACAATGATATTTGTTAATTATTTCTCAGTAAAGTTAGAAAACATTAAGTAAATTGGTAAGATGGTAAGCATCTGGTATGTTTAAAAAAGTAATGTGACCAGGGAGATTAGAGCAGGTTAAGGGAAGGTCAAGGCTGCTAGAAAGTGAGGTCAAGGAGAGACTGGGCTAAGCTGAGATGGGGGCAGGGTAGATAGTGTAGGGCATTCTAGGCTAGTTGGGGCTTTTAGTCATAACAGTAACAACTAAAATAAAATATCTTTACTTGGAAATGGTTTAAAAATTACATTATGTTTTTGAAGTTAAGAAAAAAATTATTTCATTGAGTTCAAAGAAAGAAAGAAAAGAGAGAAAAAAGGAATGAGAGTGGGAAGGAGGGAAGGAAAAGTTTACTTACCAAAGCTTTTTCTACTATAATGTGAATTTCTAGGTATTGGGGTAATAGTTTTGAAAGAGTTGTTTCCTGAGAGGGAAAAAAAGGATTTATCAAATGTTAACATGTATTGAATTTGTTAAGCACAAAGAGTAACATGTACAGAAGGGGAACACATATAAAAACTTCATGAGGAATTAAATATAAAATTAATTACAAATCAGAAAATTTCATTTGAAAATATATTCCAGGTTTAAAAGAGTCCCAGTGAGCTTGCTGGAGTAATATAAGAGTTTAGGTACTCTCAATACTGAATGAGAAAGAAAATGAATATAAAGATACACATTCTGTTGTCTTCATCTCATTGCAAACCTACATTACCAGTTCACATTGAAAATTCTTCACACATTGCCCTCCTAAAGACTATGTAACACCAACCATGGTGCACTGGAAGTCTTTAATTCATTCACAGAAAAACATAAGGAATATTTGAGAATTCATAGTCTACACAGAAATTTGGGTAAATAGTATACTTTGTACTACTAACCATATGGGTACACAAGAAAGAACGAAATGTGTGATATCAGAAGCAATTCTGTAGTCTCAGAGTATAGATTGTCCCATTTGGTATGATATAATAATTCTTGATAGTGTCAAGCCAGTCAGCTATATATCATCAATTTATTTTATCATTACTTAACACTTTAATGGTAATTTTTTATGAGCTGTATTTCTAAGGCACTGAAATTCCATATTACATAGAGAAATTTCAAAAAATTTCTATATTTCTTCCTTGATCCAAGTTTCTTGGACTTTCCATATAACTTTTAGACCAAATTTATATGTAGCTATAAAAATTCTTGCTAGGATTTTGGAGGAATTATGTTAAACCTATACATTCACTTGGAGAAAAATGGAATATTTATTATGCTGAGTCTTCCATTCCATGGTATGTATCTTCATTTATTGATGTCTTCTTTGATTTATTTACATTTGATTTTTTACATCGGCATTGTGTACTTTTCAATATATAAAACTTCTACATGTTTTGCTATATTTCTACTTGCAATGTATGTGTTCCCCCCAAATTCATATGTTGAAACACTCCCATTTGGAGGTGGGACCTTTGGAAGGTAATTAGGTCATGAGGCTAGAATCATCAAGAATGGGATTAGTGCCCTTATAAGAAGGGACTGAGAGCTAGCTAGTTGTCTCTCCACCATATGAGGATACAGCAAGAAGATAGGCCTACCAGGAAGAGGACATTCACCAAAAATCTGAACATGCTCCTAATTCTGGACTTCCAGTCTCCAGAACTGTGAGAAATAAATGTTTGTTGTTTAAGCCACTAGTCTACAGTAATTTGTTATAGCAGCCTAAAATGACTAAGATATCATTTTATTCTTCAGTGATTGAAAATGTTACATATTTGCCTTATAGTTTCCACATATCCATTGCTAATATGGTTGAAATGGTAGAAATGGTTGATTTTTGTATCTTGATCAAGTATTCTGTGACTTCATTGATTTCCCTTAGCTCCAGCAGTTATTTTCTATATTTCCTGAGGTTTCTAAGCAGATAATTGTGTCATCTGCACATAAAGGCATTCTTATGTTTCCTTTTTTGATCTGTATGCCTTTTATTTCCTTTTCTTGCTCTATTATTCTGCCTAGAAATCCAACACTATTAAATAAAGGTGGAGAGGGTGTACATCCTTGCCTTATACCAAATCTTAACAGGAAAGTACTCTTTCTTCATTATGTATTATATTTGCTATTGCTTTTTTTGGGGGGGGGGTCTGGGTACAGTATACTTTATTGATGGTACATGACAAGGTAGGGCTCCCCAAGCCCTTTTCCTTCTCCCAGGGGTCTGGGATGAAAATGGTGGAGGTTGGGAGATCCTCAGTGTTTTGGGGGATAAGTTGGGACAGGGACTCCCCAGTAGCTGAGGGCCTCTCTTTTCCTCTTGCTCTCGTGGTGGTCCAGAGGGCTCTTATATTTATAATGCTTAATCATGGTGTGCAATCCTTTTAATAAATTACTCAATTACTTTTGACAGTATTTTATTCAGAATTTTTACACCTATATTCATATGGTCTATGGGTTTGTTTGTTTTGTACTGTCTGTATATAGTTTTAGTATCAGGACAATATTGTCCCCACAAACTTAGTTGTAAAGTGTTTACTCCTCTTAATTTTTGCTGGAGAAATTGTATAGAATTGGCATTATATCTTCTTTTAACATGTATTATAAATTTTACGTAAAACCATCCACACCAGAGAGATTTTGTGTTTGAGAGATTTTTCACTGAAAATTCAATGCTTTTTATTGGTTACAGGACTGTTTAGGCTGTCTATTCCATCTTGGTTGAGTTTTGATAGTGCATTGTTTTTAAGATATTGGCCCCATTTTATTTACATTGCTAAATGTATGTAGTTAGAATTGTTTGCAGTATTGGTGATCTGGATTTAGATCAGAGATCAGAAACAAGTGTTGTGCAACAAAGTGAAACTTGAACAAAGTACATATTAATGATTTTTACTTAACCCATCAAAAAACTGAGACTGCGGATTAAACCACTAACCAAAATCTGGAGAGAGAAATGTGCCTGCAGGGTGGGCAAGAAACCAGGTATTTGCTTAGCTTGTTCTGATGACACCAAAAACCATGTAAGCTGATAAGAAATCCAGCTAGAAATTTTGAATTTCTAAAGGCCAAGCTTGGCTAGCATAAAAGTGTGACATCTCTGGGAATCATAAAGATAGTTGATTTCACAGATTTTTACAGGCTTTTTCTTCAGGAATTCCATAACTTACTCATAATGAAGATTAGAGCATATATTGAAAAAGATATAGTGCTGGCTGGTGCAGAGGAATATCAGCCACTGCAAAAACCACCCAAACTCATCTCCTCTATCTCCTTTATGACACAAAAGCCTTAATCTACTGGAGAAAGCATAAAGAGGTTTATATCCTGAGGGAACTGGTAAAAACTATAACTGGGAGAGGAAAATGAATAAAAAGGTCTAATTCTGGAGGGTAAGTAAGGAATACTTGATAGTCCCAGTATTACATCTGGAAGAGAGAGTTGGTGACATTTGTGAAGACTACATCCCCAAATCCAGATTCATAGTGCCTTCCTAACATTGAGTTTTAATCCAAACATCAGAGAATTCCTCTGTTCTCTGCTCTATGCCAAATCCATGATATGTGCTAAAATGTGTCCAAAAAAAAAAAAAATACAGGAAAGACAGCAGGAAGATCTGGAAGAGATGGATTTTTATCTAAACACACAAAACAGTCAAGTGGAAAAATACAAAGCTAAACAGAACAGACATTCCTCTAGCAAATTATCATTCACTTTAAACAAAAGATAATCACTAAAAAGAATGTGAAGCTTCTGGTAAGTACACTAAGGATAGCAATAGCAAAAACACACATAAACAGATCTATATTCTGACTATATTAACAGAAAATTTCAAGCTAAAGACCCAGTAGAAAGGTATGTTCATCTCCAAACCTAAAATTAACATTTAATTCAATATCTACTGCCTACTATGTTATGTAACAAGTTTAGCTTTCACAAAAGAGAGAGAGAAGGGATACAGACTGGCAAAAAGAAAATGCAATATAAAAGATATAGCAATCATGAAAATCAGACTTACAAATGACACAGATATCGGAACTATCAGAAGGAAGATTTAAAGCAATTCTAGTTAATATGTTAAAGGCACTAGTAGAAAATATTAAACAACATGCAACATGAAATGTGTTATTTCAACACCAAATACTTCTAAAACAACCACCCGATATGGAAAGTAGTTGGTTGTCCCTATCCACATGTGTCTATGCACACTTTATTTTATCATTGAGTACCTTTGTACTGTGTTCTTGATAAGCAAGTGTGTGTAACTTTACAATTAGAAATGATCTGGAAAAGAGAAAGAGGTTGCCTGCTTGCCTTTCAGAAACAACAACAACAACAACAACACAGTATTATAATTTTCTCACTAACTTTTGGACAAAACCAATTATTGTCTAGTGGAAGTTTGGCAAATATATCTTCTATTACTTTAAATAAGAATTAATAATGATATATCATGTAAAAACAAAAAATACAGAACAGAGCTCAAAAATGCCCCACAGGAGGACAGCAGACATAAGCTACAAAATTCCTACAAGAAAAAAATGTGGAAAACAGAAATTTTGAAGAATACAAACAAATTGTCCTAATGAACATCTGTAAAACACTACACAAAACAACTGCAGGATATATAGAGAAACACTTATACTAAAGTCAAATGCACTATCTGAACATGATGAAAATCAGTTAAAAATAAGTACCAAGAAAGATATCTAGAAAATGTCCAATTACGCACACTTCTAAATTTCCCATGGGTCAATGGAGGAATAACAAGGGAAATTAAAAATGGTACATTAAAAGATTATAAATACATGGTATATAAAACTGAAGAAATGAAAATACATCAATTAAAATCAGGTTGAGAAGCACTAAAAATTCTCCCTACATAAAACCAACAAGAGAACTGGCAAAAGTTGTTAGAATCAACTTTTTTCAGATCTCTAGAAATTAACAAATGGTGTGCAGCCTTCGAGGGAGTGTTTATTCAAGAAAAATAACTGATCTGGGTAAAAGTAATGGTATTTGTGGAATTTGGATTCACTCTAGTATTTTCTCCCATTAGTTGAAAACTAATAGCTCAAATCTGCGGTGAATACCAGTACACCGGCAACCTCCAGAAAAAGCAGAATATGGCTGGAACATCTTCAAAATCTCATTTCCAAAGAAATGTCATGACCTAAACTATTTTGTCCCTAGAAGACCTATTTTGTTTGCCAATATTGACCTAAATAACATTTTACACAGTTGGAAAAGCCCTTTTTCCAAAGGCATTTGTTTTAAACAATTATAGGCAATTTTTTAAAACTTTACAGTTGTCTGGAGCAGTGAATGACCCTGGGAGAAACAGTAGACCAATAAAAAGACTTAGAAGAAAAACTGGATAATAAGATATTCAAACAGAACTTTGAAAAGCTATGATAAATCTCTGGGAATCTAGCAGACCACACACATGTATCAGGCTAAGTGCATTCCCAAGTCTGTACACATACTTAGGAAAGACCTGAAAAGACCCTAAACTCTCACCTCTGATTGATCTCGAGGCTCTGTGCAAACAGAAAGTGAAAGGAAAGGTGCAGTTGTTAACTGCCTGAGTGAGTGACAAAGGCATGCTCCAATAGGTACAGAGAGACTCTCAGTAAGAACTGGGAAACCTATTGTTTCCAAGCGTTTAAAGAACTCTGTCTGATCATTAACACACTGAAAAGATGACAGAATAGAGACTTCAGTGGTTACATACAACACAGAATACACATTTTAGAGAACCAGTTAAAATTTACAAGACAAATAACAACTGCAATGAATAGCAATAATATTTGATGGAGGGGGATCTGATTTCCAGAGTTATCACACTGTATTATTTGGAGTGACTAGTTTCAGTTTTCAAAAAATTATGAGACATGAAAAAGACCTAAAGTATGACCCATATACAGGAAAAAGGTTATCAATAGAAACTGTCTTTGAGGATGATCAGACATTGAACTTACTAGAAAAATACTTTAAATTAGGTATTTTGAATCATTTCAAAGAGTTAAAAGAAGTTATGTATAAATAACTGAAGGAGGATATTATAATAATACCTCACTAAATATGGAATATCAATAAATGCAAAAAATTATTAAAAAAGAAGTAAATAGAATTTCTGGTATTGAAAAATACAATTGAAATAAAATACCCATTAGAGTGGCTCCACATCAGATATGGGCAGACAGAAGAAAGAATCAAGGAACCTGAGGACAGACCTATTGAGATTATACAATCTAAGGAAGAGAAAGAAACAAGAATGGAGCAAAATAAACAAAATCTAATAGACCTATGGGGCACTATCAAGCATACCAACATACACATAATGGGAGTATCAGAAAGTGAGGAGATAGATAAAAGGGCCAAAGAATATTCAAAGAACTAGTGGCCCATAATTTCCCAAATTAGGTGAAAAACATTAATGTACCAAAAAAGAAGCTCAGTCAACTCCAATTTAGATAAACTCAAAAAGAACCACTCAAAGAAACATTATTAAAAAAGTGCTGTAAGCCAAAGATAAAGAGAGAAACTTGGAAGAAGCAACAGAGAAGGGACTCATCATGCACAAGGAATCCTCCATAAGATTAATGACAGCTAATTTTTCATCAGCAATCATGGAGGCCATAAGACAGTGAATTAAAATATTTCAAATGATGAAAGCAAAACATCTGTCAAACAAGAACTCTATATACAGCCAACAGGTAAATTAAGAGTTTAATAATATACAAATGATTATCAATTTTAGAAAGATATGTTCTAGTAGTACATAAAGCCATATATAAAAATATTAAAAGTAATTTTAACAAGCTAGTGGTAATTTAACTTATTTTATTGTCTTTATATAGTGACTCATTCTTCCTATATTTCTAAATTTTACTCAATAATCTGCATTTTTGCTAAAGTAAGAAATGTAACATAATACATTATAAGCCTGAAATACATTATTGTGTATTTTTCATATATTTTAGATGGAATATGGATGTTTTATTTAAAAGTGCAGAAAGAAGATATCAAATTAGATATTTCTACTCCACAGTTAAGTAGTTCCTTTCCACAATCAACAAAATTCTACATAAATAATTTCACAGTATGTCATAACATCAGAATTATCATGTTACCTGTGAGCTTAAATTATCTTTATAGGGTTGGCCTTTCTGCCAAATATTGCTGTAATTTTCTGCCAACAGTGGTATATTTGGATTCTCATTTTCCACTTGATAAATTATGTGCTCAAATCGTGCTGAAGATTCCAATGGCTCAATTCCATAGCTGATGTTTTCAAACTGAAGGAATCCCCTGAATATTTAGAAAGCAATGATATAAAAACCCTACAAGTGATCCCATCAAAGCTATAATCTAAAATGTGAAAAAAACTTTAAAAATTTAAAGAAATAAATTTATATATTTTAAACTAGGTATTTAAATAATTTCAAAGAGCTAAAATAAACCATATATAAACAACTAAAGGGAAATATTTTAATGATGTCTCAATAAATAATTTTTATTTTTTATTTTTTTAGATTTTATTTATTTATTTGAGAGAGAGAATGAGAGACAGCACAAGAGAGAAGAGGGTCAGAGGGAGAAGCAGACCCCCTGCTGAGCAGGGAGCCCGATGCGGGACTCGATCCAGGGACTCCAGGATCATGACCTGAGCCGAAGGCAGTCGCTTAACCAACTGAGCCACCCAGGCACCCGATGATGTCTCAATAAATAAAGAATGTCAACAAAGGCATGGAAATTATAGAGAAGAAATCAATAGAAATTCCAGTTTGAAATATAGTAAGGAACACATTATAAACACACTTTATTTTCCCATTTTTTCTGGTTTACCATTAGTAACTGAGATATCACATCTACCTTAGTTTTGCTCATATATTAAAGAACAAAATATATTGCAAAGTATTTTATATTATGTGTATAATAGTCATATTTATTCAAGATACATTAGTTAAGACCAAATATTTGTTGAAAATCAAGCACTTGTTGAGAATTCCAAGAATAAAGTTCATGTTCTTACAGAGTTTAGAATAAGGAAAAGCAGGTATATAGAGTGTATATGTAAAGAGGTGGATATCTATGAAAACCACATTAAATGAATGCCATTTTTTTCTGAGTTGACATGAGTAAATTCTAGAAGTCAGGCAACCAAAACCAAAAGGAAGTTAGGGAGAGTCTTTTTTTTTCCTTTGCTCTGGACCAGTCTTCCTCTAATAAACTTAATACCTTTCTCTTGCCACCATCACTGATGAAAATCACTTATCCCTGCTTTTTTAGCTCCGAGGGACCTTCTTAATTAGTTGTTTTTTTTGTCTGATACTGAGTGCACCTAAACTGAAAGCATACAATATGTGCATATTGAAATGATTAATTCATATCATTTTCCATAACTATTTGAGATAATTGAAAGATAATGCAATAATATTATTTAGTTTTAAAGTTTCCTTTACTGAAACTATCCCCTTCTGCACAGTATCTTGAAAAAAAATACCTCCAGTCAGGATTTCCTGGAACGATTTCATTTGAATGGACACTAAAGTTCAGCTGCTAATATTGATATTAAAAAGTAAGGCCATCATAAAGGAAACTTTCAGATTTGGATTCCCCTTAAAATTCCCAGATTTATGTCTGCTAGCCACTAAGTTTCATTTTAAAGTTTTCCATGTATAAGTATCACGTAAGATACTATTACCTGAGTCCAGAACAGATGCTGAGTGTTGCAAGTGAATTTGGAATATCTGCAATATATCCTTGGTAATGACAATGCATCTGAAAAACAATATAGAAAAGTAAGTAAATAAATTCTTTATGAATAAAAATGTGTTTGCTGACAATAGAGATTAAAAATGTTAAAATAATTGAAAATAATAAGATTGTGTATCATATAGATTTGTTAATGCAGATTTTCAAGGAAAAAGGGTTTTTGACAATCCTCTTTATTTTGTACCACCAAGGTGCCAATGAGTATTCTTTCAGCCTGGGTTTTATCTCTATCATGTACCATTTTTATGAACAACCACATAACAGGTCATAATTATACAGAATAAAATATTTGTATTAAATTGTCATAAAACAAATATATCTCAATGGTAGTGATATGGCCACTTCAATAAAAAATTATATGATAACAAATATCTAAGACATATAGAGCTTACCTTAAAATATGAAGACTCTAAATGCAAAAATCCAGTTTCATTATATGTATAAACCAAAAAGTTCTGGGATAAGAATGAGCTAAGAAAAACAAAAATTTAAAAAAAAATGTTTGAGTCATGAATTTAATGTGAATATAAACATAAACATAAAAATAAATGTGAAATATATAGGATTCATATAATAATATGATTTAATTAGAGCAGACTGGGCCCTCTGTCTCAGATATTAACCTGTGGGCCTATATATGTCTTTATCTAACAAATATTTCCTAGGTACCTATTGATAGATCCTCTTCTAAGCATTGGGATACAGCAGTAAACAAAAGACAAAACCACTGGTCTTCATGATAGTGAGAGACAAATACTGCTAGCATGTTAGATGTTAAATGTTATAAATAAACCTGGGTGAGGGAAGTTGGTTGCAAAGTGTAGATAGGATGGCATAAAAAAGCTCACTGAATAGACTGAACCTGAAAACAAGCCACATGGATTTGCACAGATATGTTATTTGAGACAGAGTTAGGAGAAAATGAAAAGACCCTGAGGCCAAAATGTGCCTTCTCTATATAAAGAACAGCTAGGGGGTGATATGCCTGGAATGCAAGGTTGATTGAAGATGAGAGATAGTAGTAAGAGATAGCATCACAGAGATGAGAAGCCATTAGAAGATTTTGAACAGATATATGATAGGACCAGACCAATATTTTATGTTATTTTCAAAATTTTTATTTATTTAAGTAACCTTCATACCCTACATGGGACTCAAACTCATAACACTGAGCTCAAGAGTCACATGCTCTTCTGACTGAGCCAGCCAGGCAACCCTCAGACCAACATTTTAATAGAATCAAACTGAATGTTGTGTTGAGAATTATCTGTAGGGCAAATAAGCAGAGAGAGCCATTAGGCTATTAAGTCATCCAGGCAAGATATGATAGTGACTTGAACTAAGACAGTAGCAGTGGTGGAGGTGCAATTATGAATATATTTTGAAGGAGGGGGAGGAGCAAGATGGCGGAGGAGTAGGAGACCTGAATTTCATCTGGTCCCAGGAATTCAGCTAGATAGGGATCAAACCATTCTGAACATCTACGAACTCAACAGGAGATCGAAGAAAAGAATAGCAGCAACTCTCTGAAGAGAAAAGCGACCACTTTCTCAAAGGTAGCACATGTGGAGAAGTGAATCTGAGGTGATATTTGGCATGATAGATGGCGGGGGAGGGGGCCTCTCTCAGCCACTACTGACAAGTGACAGAGAGAGGAGCACAAAATTGGAACTTTTAGAAGTCTGAGAACGGCAGAACTCCAACACTAGGAGAATACTCCCAAAGGAATCATGGCTTTTTTTTTTTAATTTTCCTTTTTCCCTTTTTCAACTGAAATCTTATCAATCCCTTTTTAAAAATCGTTTTTATTTTTCATTTTTAGAGTCATATTCTATCCCTTATGAGTAGTTAACCTATAAGTAGTTAACCATATATATATATATGTATATACTGTTCTCTCTTTAACATTTTGACATACAGTTTCTTCTAACAGACCAAAATATACCTTAAATCTCTAGTGTATGGCTTTGTTCTAGACTCCTGCCTGATCACATTCTCTCCCCCCCTTTTTTTTTTTTTAAAGATTTTATTTATTTATTTGACAGAGACAGAGACAGTGAGAACAGAAACACAAGCAGGGGGAGTGGGAGAGGGAGAAGCAGGCTTCCCGCTGAGCAGGAAGCCTGATGTGGGACTCGATCCCAGGACTCTGGGATCATGACCTGAGCCGAAGGCAGCCACTTAACGACTGAGCCACCCAGGCACCCTCCTCCCCTTTTTTAAATCCTCTTCTTTCTTTTTTCAACCAATTCCTTATCAATTCCTTTTATAAAATCTTTTATAATTTTCATCTTTACAGTCATAGTCCATCCCTTCATCGTATTAACCCTTATTTTTGTACATATATGAGCTTTTCTTTCTTTAAAATTTTGGGAGGCACTTTCTTCTAACAGACCAAAATATGCCCAAATCTACTGTGTGGCACTGATCTATGCACCAGCCCGATCATATTTGATCATATTCTGTTTTTATTTGTTTGTTGCTATCTTTTCTTTTTCTTTTTTTCTTTTTTCTTTCTTTCCCTTTCTTTCCCCCCAGTTTCAGGTCTCTTCTGATTTGTTTAGTGCATATTTTTCTGGGGTCATTGTTATCCAGCTAGCATTTTGTTCTCTCATTCATCTATTCTCCTGTGGATAAAATGAC
>NC_058404.1:36821292-36874327 GCF_002201575.2 Neomonachus schauinslandi
GTCATTTTATCCACAGGAGAATAGATGAATGAGAGAACAAAATGCTAACAGGGTAACAACGTCCCCAGAAAATATACTCTAAACAAATCAGAAGAGTCCTGAAACTGGGGAAAAGAAAGGGAAAGAAAAAGAAAAAGATAAAAACAGAACCAAAAAAATACTGAATATGATCATATATGATCAGGCTGGTACTTAGATCAGTGCCACACACTAGATTTTGGGAGTATTTTGGTCTGTTAGAAGAACGTGCCTACCAAAGTTTTAAAGAAAGAAAAAGTTATATATGTACAAAAATAAGGGTTGATACAATGAAGGGATGGAATATGACTGTAATGTTGAAAATTATTAAAAAATTTATAAAAGGAATTGATAAGAAGTTGGTTGAAAAAAGAAAGAAGATTAAAAAAAAGAAAAAAAAAGGGAGAGAATGTGATCAGGCAGGAGACTAGAACACAGTCATACACTAGAGAGATAGGGTATATTTTATTCTATTAGAAGAAACTGTATCTCAAAATTTTAAAGAGAGAACAACATATATGTATATATATATATGTCAAAAATAAGGGTAACTACTATGAAGGGATAGAATATGACTCTAAAAATAAAAAATAAAAATGTTTTTTAAAAAATTGATTGATAAGATGTTGGTTGAAAAAGTGAAAAAGAAATTTAAAAAAGAAAAAAAGAAAAAAAGAGTTAAAAAAATTAACTTTGAAAGACTAAAGAATCATGGTAAAAAAGTCATGGATTCTATGTGCAGTATTCCCCTAGCGCTGGAGTTCTGTAGTTCTCATTGATCAGTAAACTTGGTCTTGGCTGGCTGTTGTTGTTGATCTTCTTGGGGGAGGGGCCTGTTGCCGCGGTTCCCAAATGTCTTTGCCAGACGCGGAGTCAGAATTGCCCTGCCCTTGCTGGTCTGGGCTAAGTAATCTGCTCAGGTTTGCTCTCGTGAGCTTTTGTTCCCTGCAAGCTTTCCATCCAGCTTTGGCGGTCGAGAGTGAAAATGGCGGCCTCCCAATCTCCATCCTGGAGGAGCTGAGAACTTGGGGCCCTGCTCCTCAGTGAGCCCCCAGAGAAAAGCAGTCAATCACTCCCATCTCCCCGGTCTCCAGCCACACTCCGTGCTCACCCGTCCTGTGACCGAGCATTTCTATCTCTGGCACCTGACTAGGTGTGGAGTCTCCAAACCCAGCAGATCCCTGTGGTGCTCTCCCATGCTGCTCCTCCCAGGGGAGGAAGGGGAGTCTCCCCGGATCTGCCACTTTTTGGGTCCCTGCTAGAGGAGCAGTGGCCTGACTGTGCCACGGATCACAGTTTATGGCAACCCCAAGCTGACAGCCCGCCCCTTGGCTCCATCTCTGCAGCCAACATCCCTGCTCTGATACCTGGGAGCTCTGCTGCACTCAGGCACCCCTGGTCTTTCCGTGACCCTGAGGGTCCTGAGACCACACTGTCCCGCGAGGGTTCCACCCCCTGCTTAGCCACCTGAGCAGCGTCCCTCAGCGGAGTGGACTTCTATATGTTCCGATTTTGTCCTCTACAGCTCTATCACTTGCCAGAAGTGGCCAACAGAGATCCCCTCCCCCACTGTCTATCCTCCCGAATATGGCCTCAGATTCACTTCTCCGCACGTCCTACCTTCCAGAAAGTGGTTGCTTTTCTGTTTAGAGAGTTGTTGCTATTCTTTTCTTCGATCTCCTGTTAAGTTTGTACATGTTCAGAATGGTTTGATCCCTATCCAGCTGAATTCCTGAGACCAGACGAAATCCAGGTCTACTCCTCTGCCATCTTGCTCCACCCCTCTGCTAATAATTTCTAATAATTGTTTCTATTTCCTTGGTGTTAGTCGTGATCTCTCCCCTTTCATTCATAATTTTATTAATTTGGGTCCTTTCTCTTTTCTTTTGGATAAGTCTGGCTGGTGGTTTATTGATCTTATTAAGTCTTTCAAAGAATAAGCTTCTAGTTTCATTGATCTGATCTAGTGTGTTTCTGGTTTCTAATTCATTGATCTCTGCTCTAATTTTAATTATTTCTCTTCTAATGCATGGCTTAGGTGTCGTTTGTTGCTTTTTCTCTAGTTCTTTAAGGTGTAGAGTTAGTTGGTGAATTCGGGATTTTTCTATTTTTTCGAGTGAGGATTGGATGGCTATGTATTTCACCCTTAGGACCGCCTTTGCAGTATCCCATAGGTTTTGGACTGATGTGTTTCCCTTCTTATTGGTTTCCACGAATTGTTTAAGTTCTTTGATTTCCTGGTTGACCCAAATATTCTTGAGCAGAGCAGTCTTTAGCTTCCAAGTGTTTGAAGGTGTTCCAAATTTTTTCTTGTGATTAAGTTCCAGTTTTAAAGCATTATGGTATGAGAATATGCAAGGAATAATTTCAATTTTTTGGTATTGGTTGAGACCTAATTTGTGACCCAGTATGTGGTCTATTCTGGAGAAAGTTCCATGTGCGCTTCAAAAGAATGAGTATTCTGTTGTTTTAGGGTGGAATGTTCTATATATATATATATCTATGAGGTCCATCTCGTCAGTGTGTCATTCAAAGCTCTTGTTTCTTTGTTGATTTTCTGCTTAGATGATCTGTCTATTGCTGAGAGTGGAGTATTGAGGGCTCCTACAATTACTGTATTGTTATCAATATGACTCTTTATTTTGGTTAACAGTTGGCTTATGTAGATGGCTGCTCCCATATTGCAGGCATAGATATTTGCAATTGTTAGATCTTCTTGTTGGACAGACCCTTTAAGAATGATAGAGTTTTCTTTTGTGTCTCTAATTACAGTCTTTAGCTTAAAATCTAATTTGTCTGATATAAGAATTGCTACCCCAGCCTTCTTTTGAGGTCCACTGTCATGGAAGATGGATCTCCATCCCTTCATTTTCAGTCTGGATGTATCTTTAGGTTCAAAATGAGTCTCGTGTAGACAACATATGGATGGGTCCTGTCTTTTTATCCAATCTGCAACCCTGTGCCATTTTATGGGAGCATTTTGGCCAGTCCCACTGAGAATGATTATTAAAAGATATGATTTATTGTCATCATTTTGCCTGTGAAGACCTTGTTTTCATAGATTGTCCCTGTAAATTTCTGTTGTATATCACTCTTGGGGTCTTTCTCCTTTTATAAAAATCCCCTGAATATTTCTGGCAGGGCTGGCTTAGTGGTCACATATTCTCTCAGTTTCTGCTGGTCTTGGAAGCTCTGCATCTCTCCAACCATTCTAAATGACAGCCTTGCCGGATAAAGTATTCTTGGCTGCATGTTTTTCTTGTTTAGTACCCTGAATATGTCTTGCCAGGCCTTTCTGGTTTGCCAGGTGTCTGTAGATAGGTCTGATGTTATTCTGATGTTCCTCCCTCTGAACATAAGGAATCTCTTCCCCCTAACTGCCCTTAAGATGGTTTCCTTGGTTCTAAGATTTGCGAGTTTTACTATTACATGCCGGGGTGTTGGCCTGTTTTCCTTGATCTTGGGAGGGGTCCTCTCTGCCTCTAGGACACAAATGTTCATTTCATTTCCCAATTAGGGAAGTTCTCAGCTATGATTTGCTCAAATATATCTTCTAGTCCTCTCTCTCTCCACCCCCTCAGGGATTCCAATTATTCTGACATTGGAACGCTTCACGGTGTCTCTTATTTCTCTGATTCTATTTTCATGGATTCTGAGTTGTTTTTCCCTGGCCACCTCTTTTCCCTTTTTATCTATTAAATAGTCTTCCAGGTCACTAATTTGTTCTTCTGCCTCACTTACCCTAGCTGTTAGATTATCCAGATTAGATTGGGTCTCATTGATAGCATTTTTAAGTTCTGCCAATTCAGCTCTCATTTCTGCCCTTAGAGACTCTATGTTGCCTTTAATTGATTTCTCCATTCTAGCTATTGTCTTCGCAATTGCTAGCCTGAATTCCATCTCTGACATCTTGGTTATATCTGAATCCATTTGTAAATCTGTGGCATATGTCATAGTCTTTGTCTTTCCTATTTTGTGGGTTCCTCCTCCTAGTCCTTCTGTTGAGGGGTGGTTGAGCGAATGTACAGAGTCCAAATTATTGACCACAACCCAAGCAAGATGCACCTGTTTATAGGGACCTTAGGGTTGCTGGCCTCTTGTTTACCCAGCCTGCCTTCTGGGGGAGGGGCCTGCCACACTTTCACTCAGGCAACCCTAAGGCCCCTAGTGGGGATAGGCTCAGTGAAAACCTTTTTTTGGGGGGCTTTTGGTCTCTGGGGCCTTTCCCTGGTGGCTTTCTGCATCTCTTCCTAGAATCAGAGCAGAAGAGACCATTTCCAACCCTCTGCCTCAGAGCAGAGAGTTTGCAGTCTGCTCTTCAGTGAGCTCTCCAGGCCACACTCTCTGTTTCTGTCTGTGGTGCTATAAACTGCAGTGTCCTGGGTTGTGTGCCCTTCAGCAGGGCTCCCAGTCCTTGCCTCCAGGTTGGGGCATGTCTCTGCCCTTTGTGCTTCTAAAACCGCCAGCCACCCCCAGTTTGCATTCCCACTCTGGATTTCCATCTGGGGGTCTGCCTTAAAATCTTTTCCCTGTTGCTACTGGTCTGTGAGTCTGTGCCCAGTCCCCAGCGAGGGAGATTATTATTCACTGGTGATGTAGGATCCCGACGGCTCAGCTCCCTCTCCCTTCCATTTATCCTCTGATATCTGCCCATGGAATCATGGCTCCCCAATTCGTACCTTGAAACCAACCACCTGTGATATTCTGTTTGTAGAGATCCAGATATATCTTCTTACATCTCAGGCTGATTTTGTGCATGTTCAGAGTGGTCTGGTAGATATCCAGCTCAATTCCAGGCACCAGTTTGAATAAGGTCCCCTACTCCTCTGTCATCTTTTTTTATCATCCAAGGTTTTGTTTTAAGAAACTAGAGTTGCCATTTACTGAGATGATTGTAGGACGGATAAGTTTTGGAAAAGTATCTGAAGTACATTTTGGATATGATAAGTATGAGAATTCTATCAAACACTTGATTATCAAATAAGCAGTCACATAAATGAATATGGTGTTCATTGGAGAGGAATAAAGTAGAGATATAACTTGGGAGTAATCAATACATGAATGATATTTAAAGCTGCAAGAGGGGATGAAATAGCCAGGTGATTGAAGGTAGCTAGGGAAAAACAAGATTCACGAAAAGATTGGAGAGATGGGGAAGAATCTAAAAAACAAACAAGATGAAACAAACAAACAAAACTGAGAGAGTAAACACAATGGGAAGAATTAAACCAGAAGTCTGCAGTTTTCTGGAAGCCAAATGAAGAAAGTATATTTGGAGGAGATACTGATCAGCTACACAAAATACTGCCATTAGGTCAAGAAAAATGAAGACTAAAAAATAACTGGCATTCAGAAACATGAAGATGTTTCTTATCAAAAAACAAATGATGGTCTTCTCAAAAAACATTTTAATGGAATTTTATAGACACTAAAGACCAACATATGTTTAATGGTCATGAATTAGGTGATAACAGTCATAAATTAAGTGAGGAGTTTTCTTCAGCCTTGTTCAACTACACTGATGTAAGGCAGACAAAATGCAGTTGTTACAAATATATATTTTTAAAGATGCAGGCAGAGAAGAAGCTGTTTGATTCCACTTGCATGAAATGTTGAGAAACTGCAAATTAGGAGACAGAAAGTAGATTGATTGTTGCCTGGAGTGGTAGGTGGGAATAAGGATTAAATGTGAAATGGCATGAGGATCCTATGTAGGATATGGAATGTTCTACAACTGATTTATGGTTGATGGTTGCAATACGGCATACAGTTATTAAAAATTATTGAATTATACACTTGAGTGAGTTTTATGACATATGAATGTACCCATTAAAGTTGTTAAAAATAAATATATATGTAATTAATACAGTCATAAAATATGTCATTAGTTGAATTTCCCACCAATAACCACTTGATGTGACTAAGTTTGATTTTACATCAGGCATACTTAACATATAACTTGCAGTTCTTGGGTTGGATGGCTTTATACTCAATTGAAGATTTACAAATAAGTAACTTATTTCTTAATGTGAAAATAACAAGCTAGAAAATTAAAATGCAGCATTCTATTATTCAACATTCTACTCTTCCATTATTCAAGACTTAATTAATCCTAATTGAAAAACAAGTTGATTGAACAGTCTATATTATATTGCATTCTTTAATTTAAATTGTATACCAAAATATTTAAAAAGTAAAATCTAAGCTTTAATGGAAAATTATATCTTACTGTTTTCTAAGATGCAGAGTGTATGGCTTTTCATCAATTGTAATGATATAAATCACCTAAAATAAAGCAAATAAATAAAGATGACTCAGTAAATCAGAAATATATAAACTGAAGCAGTACTTTTCTCTCATGTAAACAAAAAGACTCACTTGGGGGGGGTTGGGTTTAAAATAGCAACATAAGAAAATCCTGAACTCCCTCCCATGGATACAACCAATATACAACTACATATGGAGGAATTTACTCTGAAAAAAACTGGAAAACTGGATGAACAGAGACTCACAGAAAAAGACAAAAAGGACAGCATTGAGAGGGATAGGAGAGGCAGAGATACTATCTTGCCAAAAACAAAACAAAACAAAACAAAAACAAAACAAACAAAAAACACTCCATCAGGGTGATACATAATTGGGAGGGAAGACAAAAACACAAAGATTTTCCAAAGGAGTCAGAGGTTTGTGCTATGCAATAGACCTCAAATGTTAGGCCCTACAGCAGAAGACATGAATAGACATTTCTGCAAAGAAGATTTCCAAATGGCCAACAGACACATGAAAAAGTGCTCAACATCGCTTGGCATCAGGGAAATCCAAATCAAAACCTCAATGAGATATCACCTCACACCAGTCAGAATGGCTAAAATTAACAAGTCAGGAAATGACAGATGTTGGCGAGGATGCAGAGAAAGGGGAACCCTCCTATACTGTAGGTGGGAATGCAAGCTGGGGCAGCCACTCTGGAAAACAGTATGGAGGTTCCTCAAAAAGTTGAAAATAGAGCTACCCTATACCCAGCAATTGCACTACTGGGTATTTACCCCAAAGATACAAATGTAGTGACCCAAAGGGGCACATGCACCCCAATCTTTATAGCAGCAATGTCCACAATAGCCAAACTATGGAAAGAGCCTAGATGTCCATCAACAGGTAAATGGATAAAGAAGAGATGGTATATATATAATGGAATATTATGTAGCCATCAAAAAAATGAAATCTTGCCATTTGCAACGACATGGATGGAACTAGAGGGTATTATGCTAAGCGAAATAAGTCAATCAGAGAAAGACAAGTATCATATGATCTCACTGATATGAGGAATTTGAGAAACAAGACAGAGGATCATAGGGGAAGGGAGGGAAAAATGAAACAAGATGAAACCAGAGAGGGAGACGAACCATAAGAGACTCTTAATCTCAGGAAACAAACCGAGGGTTGCTGGAGGGGAGGGGGGTGGGAGGGATGGGGTGGCTGGGTGACATTGGGGAAGGAAGTACTATGGTGAGTGCTGTGAATTGTGTAAGACTGATGAAACACAGACCTGTACCCCTGAAACAAATAATACATTATATGTTAATAAAAAAATGTTAGACCCTACATAAAAGAGTTGAGGCCCCAAATGCCAGGCTTTGAAAACCAATAGAGATTACATCCAGGAAAACCACAGAACTGTTGAGCATGGAGAACCCACTCTTAAAGGGATCACATGCAGAATCACTGACCCTGGGACCCAGAGCCAAAGCACCAATTTGAAAATCACCTAGACCATATGTGAAGGAGACCCATTTACTAAACTTAAAGCACCTGACAGAGAAGTGGTAAACTACTGGAACTGTCTCTGGGGACAGAGAAACTAGTGGGTGCCATATGTGCAACATCATTTACTTTGCTAATGTCAGGGCTGGTGGGCACCATTTTGGAGCTATCTCTCTAATCTGCTAGAGCCTTTGGGCACACCCAACTAAGAACCCTGTCCACACTATGGCAGCACAGCCATACTTTACAGCCAGGCCAGACACCAGCCCCACTCACCCCTGGGCCTCAGTGCAGCTGTGTGATGCACCTGGCTGGCATGGGTGCCAGCTCTGCCAACCCCTGTGCTGCAGATGGGTGTGCACATCTTCTACAGTGATACCCCTTGAGCATGTAACTCTAGTGGTGGGAGAAGACTGTGCTTTTAGGCTTCTTGTGACAACTACAAAAGGCTGATCCTTCAAGATTGGGAGAGGTAGTTGATTTTCCTAATACATAGAAACAAATACAGAAAATCAGGAAAGTGAAGAACCAGGAAAATATGTTCCAAATGAAAGACAAAACATCAGAAAGCCGTTAATGAAATGCAGATGAACAATCAACCTGATAAAGAGTTAAAATAGTCAAATAGATGTTCAACAAACTTGGAAGAATAGTGATGAACACTGTGAGATCCTCAACAAGGAGACAGTAAATATAAGAAGGTTCCAAACAAAAGTTAAGGAGCTAAAGAATACCATAACTGAAATGAAAAATATACTAGAGGGGTTCAATAGCACAATGAATGGAGCCAAAGACTGGATCATTGAGCTGGAAAACAAAGCAACAGAACTCACCCAGAGAGATCAAGGGAAAAAAAAAATTAAATGAAGATAACTAAGAAACCATTGGTACAACATCAAGTAGAATAATAGATTACAATGATCCCAGAAGGAGCAGAGAGACAGAGAAAAGGCCAGGGGCGCCTGGGTGGCTCAGTCGTTAAGCGTCTGCCTTCGGCTCAGGTCATGATTCCAGGTCCTGGGATTGAGCCCCACATCAGGCTCCCTGCTCAGCGGGAAGCCTGCTTCTCCCTCTCCCACTCCCACTGCTTGTACTCCCTCTCTTGCTGTGTTTCTCTCTGTCCAATAAATAAAAAAAAAAATCTTTAAAAAAAAGGGGGTCAGAAAACTTATTTGAAGAATTAGTGATTGAAAATTTCCCTAAAATGAGGAAGGAAACAGATATACAGGTCCAGGAAGCCTAGACAGTCCCAAATAAAATAAACCCAAACAGATCTACACCAAGATATATTACAATTAAACTGGTCAAAGTTAAAGATTATTAAAAGCAGCAAAAGAACACAACTTACTACATGCAAGGAGATCTCATAAATTTTTCACAGAAACTATGCAAGCCAGAAGAAATTAACATGACATATTCAAAGTGCTGAATGGAAAAACTTCCACCCAATAATTCTCTACCTGGCAAGGCTATTATTCTGAATTGAATAAGAGATTAAGTTTTCCAGTTAGGCAAAACCTAAAGGAGTTCATCACCACTACACTGGCCTTAAAAGAAATGTTAAAAGGTCTTCTCTAAACTGAAAAGAAATCGCACCAATTAATAACAGGAAAATACAAAATTAAAAAGGCTCACTGGAAAAGGTAAACACATAGTAAAGGTAGTAGGTCAATCATTTATAAAGCCAGTATGATGGTTAAAAGACAAAAACAATAAAATTAGCTAAAACTAAAGAATTAGTTAGAGGGAACATGAAATAAAAGATGCAACATGTGATGTAAGAAATAAAACATGAGAGGAGGAGAAAAATGTACAGTTTTGGAATGTTCAAATTTAAGTTGCTGTCAACTCAAAACATAAAATAGGAAATTATATGTAAACCTCACAATAATCACAAATACATACAAAAAATAAATACACAAAAGAAAAATGAGAAAGAAATCTAAACATAGCACTAACAAAAGACATCAAACCACAGGGGAAGAGAGAAAGAGAAGAAAGGAACAGAGAAGAACTACAAAAACAACCAGAAAACAATTAGCAAAATGGCAATAACTACATGCCTATCAAAAATTACTTTAAATGTAAATGAACTCTACAATCAAAAGATATAAGATGGCTGAATGGATTAAAAAAACAAGACCTATCTGTGTTCTACCCACATGAGATTAATTTCAGAAGAAAGGACACTCACAAGCTGAAATTGAAGGGATGGAAAAAGATATTCTATGAATGGAAATAAACAAAAAGCTGGCATAGCTATATTCATAACCAACAAAATAGACTTTAAAACAAAGACTGTAATAATAGGTGAAGATATTACATAATGATAAAGAGGTCAATTTAATAATAAGATATAACATTTATAAATACATATGCACCCAACATAGGAGCACCAAGATACATAAAGCAAATATCAATGTATCTAAACAGAGAAATTAAAAGCTAAATAGGGGCGCTTGGGTGGCTCAGTCAGTTGAGCATTGGACTCTTGATTTCAGCTCAGGTCATGATCTCAGGGTCTTGAGATTGAGCCCTGTGTCAGGCTCCATGTCTGCTTGAGCCTGCTTGAGATTCTCTCTCTCTCTCCCCCTCTCCCCACTCCTGTGCACTCTATCTCTCTCTCTCTAAAACAAACAAACAAACAAACAAAACAAAACAAAACAAAAAACCCAGCTATATAAAATAGTAGGAGATTTAACCCCAACTTATCTCAATGGATAGATCAACTAGATAGAAAATCAATAAGGAAATATCGGTCTTAAAAAACATTAAACCAGATGGACTTAATAGTTTTACAGAGCATTCCATCCAAAAGCAAAAGAATATGCATTCTTCTCAGATGCACATAAAACATTCTCCAGGACAGATCACATGTTAGACACAAAACAAGACTCAAAAATCAAGAACACTGAAATCATATCAAGTGTCTTCTCCAAACACAATGGTATAAAAGTAGAAATCAATTTCAAGAAGAAAACTAGAAAGAACACAAATAGGTAGAGATTAAAAAACATGCTAGTGAGCACTCAAAGAAATTAAAGAAAAAATATCTAGAGATAAATGAATACAGAAATACAACTTATCAAAATCCTTGGGATGCAGCAAAAGTGGTTCTAAAAGAGATCATAGCCATACAATACCTGTATTGTACCTGTACCTAAAGGAGCTAGAAAACAACCAAACAAGACCCTAGGTCAATAGAATAAAGAAAATGATAAAGATCAGAGGATAAATAAATGAAAAGAGACAAAAGTTAGAAAAGATCAATGAAACTAAGAGTTGGTTCTTTGAAAAGATAAAACAAAATGACAAACTTTTAGCTAGACTAACAACAACAATAGAAAATCAAAACCAAAACCAAACCAAACCAAACAAACAAAACAAAAGAGAAGACACTGATAAAATCAGAAATGAAAGAGAAGTTAAAACTGACAGCACAGAAATCTAAAAGATCATAAGAGACTATTATGAACAATTACACACCAACAAATTGGACAACCTAGAAGAAATGTATAAGTTCTTGGAAACATACAATTTTCTAAAATTGAATCATGAAGAAACAGAAAATTTTATTATTAGTAAGGAAATTGAATCTGCAATCAAAAACCTCCCAACAAACAAAAGTCCAGAATCATATGCCTGTGAATGCATTCAAAAGAAAAAAAAGACTTAATGTGTATTCTTAAATTAAGAGGAGGAAACACTTCCAAATACATTTTGTGAGGCCAGCATTACCATAATACCAAAACCAAACAAGGACACCATGAAAAAATAAAGTTATAGGCCAATATCTTTGGTTAGCATAGATGCAAAAATCCTCAAAAATTATTAGCAAACCAAATTCAACAATACATTGAAATGATCATACACCACAACCAAGTGGGATTTATTCCAGGGATATGAGAATGGTTCAACATTTGCAATCAATCAAGGTAATACACTATATATATCCTTCAATGAAATGAAGGATAAAAATCATATGATCATCTTCATAGATGCAGAAAAAGTATTCAATAAAATCCAACTCCAATTATGATAAAAACTTTCAGAAAATTGTTTCTAGAAGAAATGTACCTCACCATAAGGAAGGCCATATATGTCTAACCCACAGCCAACACCTCAATGGGGAAAACCTGAAAGCTTTTCCTTGAAGTTCAAGAACAAGACAAGGATGCCCACTCTCACCACTTTTATTCTACATAGTATTGGAAGTCCTAGCCACAGCAATAACTCAACAAAAAGAAAAGGCATCCAAAGTGGGAAAGAAGAAATAAAACCATCACCCTTTGCGGATGGCATATCATATAATCAAAGACTCCACCAAAAAAACTCTTAGAATGAATAAATTAAGTGAAGTTGCAGAATATAAAGTTATTTAGCAAAATCTGTTACATTTCTATGGACTAATAACAAATTATCAGAAAGATGAATTAAAAAAACAATAACATTTACAATTGCATCAAAAAGAATAAAATATCTAGAAACAAATTTTACCAAGGAGGTAAAATATCTGTACAGAGAGCTATAATATATTGATAAAAGAAATTGAGGGATGCCTGAGTGTCTCGGGTGGTTAAGCCTATGCCTTCGGTTCAGGTCATGCTCCCAGGCTCCTGGCATTGAGTCCTGTGTCGGGCTCCTTCCTCATCGGGGAGTCTGCTTCTCCCTCTGCTTGCCACTCCCTCTGCTTGTGCTCTCTCTTTCTCTCTCCCCCCATGACGAATAAATAAATAAAATTTGTATGACCCACAAAAGATCCCTAATAGCCAAAGCAATCTTGAGAAAGAAGAGCAAAGCTAAAGGCATTACTCTCCTTGATTTCAAACTATATTTTAAAGCTATGGCAATCAAAACAATAAGGCACTGGCACAAAAACAGACACAGATCAGTGGAAGAGAACTCAGATCCCAGAAATAAACCCACATACATATGGACAATTAATTTATGGCAAAGATCCAAGAACATAATGGAGAAAGGACTGTCCCTTCAATAAATAATGTTGGGAAAACTGGTTAGCCAAATGCAAAAGAATTAAACTAGACCACTATCTTACACCATACAGAAAAATTAACTCAAAGTGGGTTAAAGACCTGAATGTAAGACCTGAAACCATAAAATTCCTTGAAGAAAACATAGACAGTAAGCTCTTTGACATTGGTCTTAGCAATGCTTTTGTGGATCAGACTCCAAAGGCAAGGGAAACAGAAGCAAACATAAACAAATGGGATTATATGATACTAAAAAGCTTTTGCACAGCAAAGGAAACCATTATTAAAATGGAAAGTCAGCCTACTGAATGGGAGAAGATATTTGCAAATCATACATCTGATAAGGGGTTAATATACAAAATATACAAAGAGCTTACACATCAGCAGCAACAACAAAATCTGATTTTTTAAAATGGGCAGAGGATCTAAACAGACTATTTTCCAAGAAAGGCATACAGATGGCCAACAGGCATATGTAAAGATGTTCAACATTACTAATTATCAGGGAAATGCAAATCAAAACCACAATGCGATATTATCTTACACCAATTAGGTGGGTCATTATAAAAAAGACCAGAAATAGCAAGTGTTGACGAGGATGTGGAAAACAGGGAACACCTGTACACTGTTGGTGGAAATGTAAATTGATGCAGCCACTATGTAAAATAGTATGGAGAGTCCTCAAAAAAATAAGGATAGAATTACCATACGATCCTGCTCTTCCATTGTTGGTTATTTATCCAAAGATAATGCTTATTCAAAAAAATGCTTATTCAAAAAGATATAAAAAAAAGATATGCACCTCTATGTTCACTGCAGCATTATTTACAATAGCCAAGAAATGGAAACAACATAAATGTTCATCATAGATGAATGAATAAAGATGTTATATATATGTGCATATGTGTGTGTATATATATATATATATATGCACACACACAATGGAATATTACTCAGCCACAAAAAGAATGAAACCTTGCCATTTATGACAATGTAAATGAACATTGAAGGTTTTATGCTAAATGGAATAAGTCAGATGGAGAAGACAAATAGTGTATAATTTCACTTATATGTGGTACCTAAAAAGAACAAAGCAAATGAACAGAACAAAACAAAACAAAAATAAACTCATAGATACAGAGAACAGATTGGTGGTTACCAGAGGTAAAGAGGGTCAGGAGTGGGCAAAATAGGTAAAGGGGATAATTTGTATGGTGATGGATGGTAACTAGACTTTAAGTGATGATCACTTTGTAGTGCATACAGATGTTAAATTATAATAGTGTATACCTGAAAGGTATATAATGTTATATGCTAATTTTACCTCAATTAAAAAAAAGACACAATCCATTTTAAAAATTAGTGTACCCTTCAGAATTTATTATTCTAAATAGTAAGAATTTATTATTCTAGTAGATTTAGGATTACCATGATGAATTTAATGTGTAGGGTTGGCAAAATATAGACTACATTTTGAAAAAAAATTAGCATTATTAATACTATATATTAATTGTTTCTATTTAGAAAAATATAAACTTTACTATAAACTTATAAAAAATATAAGCTCTAATACAACAAGAACTGAGTTTTAACAGTGCTCATCATTCTAATGTGGTGGCATTCAGAAATAGGAGAGGACTTAGTGTATGTTTACAGAGTCAGTGGACTATCTCCACAAGGGCAGACAAACATATAGTCTAACAAATGCACAATTTCTTTCCAAAACAAACCAATTTCAAGAAAGACCTCTGGTTTTAAGCTGGAACAGAATCTGTGAGTTTGGGAGAGGCCAGTGATGCTTATGACTGGAAACACCTAGGAAATACGAGAAGCACACAGATTCAAAAGACCAGAACTGAGGCAAATCTTATCCCTGTCGTTCCTCTAAAACTGTTGCAATGTACTATAGCAGAACCAATGCATTATCTCAGACCAAATGCAAAACCAAGCCTGACAGAATCTCAACTGCAATGACAAGTACACAATAAAAAACAATTTAACTTCTGAGGAATGTCTACATCAAGAAGGAAAGGTATCAAATTCAATAAATGAAATAAATTACTCCCAAGAAAAGTGTAAAGTATGTAAGACAGGACCTGAAAAAAATAAGTACATTTAAGATCCTTAGAGAAGTAATAGTATGTATTATACCTCAGAATTAGAGATTAGATGTAATTGGAATACTATTCTAAAAGTTTCTAACAATTAATGGGCATTTATCTTATACCTAGCACTGTCCTAAACACTTCACATGTTTTTAAAAAATATATATTTTTACTCTAACAACTATAATTTTCAATTTGAGAAAAAGAGATTAACTCTCCCAAGGTAACACATTTAATGAATATTAGAGCTTGACAAAGAGACCATATACTTTATGACTATACTACAGTGTTAACATGTGAAGAAGAGCAGGCAGTTCTTATTGAAGGAAGAAAAGACAATTATGGAAATGATCCAATTATAGATCATATAAATGAAAATATAATTGTTGATTTTTAAGTAAATTATTATGAGTAGGACATTGGGTATACCTGAAGCATGAATTTGTGAGGTTGAACATCAAAGCTAAGAAAGTTTCTGAGATTAAATACAAAGTAATTTTATAAAGTGGAAGATTTGCAAGAATAAATAAGAGAGACGCTCTTTCCAAAACTTCAAACATTAGCTAATGAGAATGTATGTAGGCAAAAATAATACACAAAGAAGCAAGAGTTAAGAAATATTACTTCAAAATTGCTGAGAAATGGAGATTTAAGTATGCTTATTTCATTTACTCACTATGGGTCAGACGTGTGTGTGCCACACACACACACATACAAAACCTAACAAAAAGTGAAGGACCTTGTATAGTCAATCATCAGAATTCTAAGGAAGAACAAAGTTGAAGTCATCATATTGCCCACTTTCAAGATTTTCGACAAACTTACCATAAACAAGACAGCATGGTATTGGCCAGAGAGAGAGAGAGTGAGAGCGTGCTTAGAAATAGACCCACAAAAAATATAATCAACTGATTTTTTTAAAGTGCAAAGGTATTTCAGTGGAGAAATGATAGTCATTTCAACTAGTGGTGCTGGGAAAATTGGATGCCCATATCAAATTGATGAAACTCAATCCAGACCTCACACCTTACATGAACATTAACTAAAAAAAAAAGGTATTATAGACTTACTATAATACTTCTCTAATAAATCATAGGAGGAAACCTAGATGAACTTAGTGTTGGTAAATTTTTAGATATGACAGAAAAATCATGATCCATAAAAGAAAAATAACAATAAGTTGGATTTTATTTAATATAAAATATCTTGTTAGCATTGTTAAAACAATGTTAAGACAATTAAAAAAAACAAGCTATAGACTGGAAAAAATGTAAATCACTTATTTGATTAAAACAAATGTGTGCAGAATATACAAAGAACATGTAAAATGCAACAATAAGGAAACCAACAATCCAATTCAAAAATGTGTAAAAGATCTGAACAGACATCTTACCAAAGAAGATGAATAGATGGAAAATAAGAATATGAGAATATATTCAACATTATTCATTATTAGGGAAATGCAAATTAAAACCTCAAGGAAATACTACTACACAAAAATCGGAAAGGCTAAAAGCCAGAACCTTGCAATGCCAAATACTGGTGAGGATGTGGAACAATAGGAACTCCTATTCATTGCTGGTGGAAATGCAAAACATATAGCTACCTTGGGAGATAATTTGGAAGTTTCTTATAAAATTAAACATAATCTTAACATACAATTCAGCAATTATTATCCTGGGTATTCATTCAACTGATTTGAAAACTTATGTCTACTAAAACCTGCATATGAATGTTATTAACAGCTTTATTCATAATTGCCACAACCTGAAATAACCAAAATGTCCTTCCATAGGGAAACAGATAGACAAGTTATAATACATCTATACAATTCAACAATATTAACAATAAAAAGCATGAATTATCAAAACATGAAACCAATATGGATAAATTTTAAATGTATATTGCTAAATGAAAGAAAACAGTCTGAAAAGGTGATATTCTGTATGATTCCAATTATATGACATTCTAGAAAATACATCATTCTAGAGACTAAACAACAGATCAGTTGCCAGGGGCTGGTTTTGGAAAGGGTAATAAAACTGAAGCAAAGAGGATAGATATTTAAGGGAAATTAAACTGTTTTGTATAACTCTGTACTACTGGATACATGAAACTAAATATATGTCAAAACCCATAGACATATACAGAACAGTGAACTTTAATGTATGCAAATTTAAAAATAATTTAGAAGGGCAGGAGATTCCATGGTGAAAGGCAGACTATGACAAAAGAATTTAACTTTATTATAAATGTATGATAAAACATCACTGAAAAAGGTAAGAGACAAAATGTTCTGACATAAATGACTTCGGAAATAAGGGGAGAACTGTAAGACTAAAGACAAAGTCTATATAGTACTATTCTAGTTGGTAGTCTTTCCCATCAGGGTATGGGTTACAAATTCTGAAACAATTGTACAACTCTACTGGAATTTAAAAACAATAATACATGGATAATGGAGAATGGGAGCCAGATTTCTCACTGTTAGTCATGAGAAACCTTCTGTCAACACACAGAGAAAAGTGACAGAAAAGAATTCTAAAACGGTAAATGTACTAAAGTACTTTCTTCAAGTAATAATGCAGTTGAGTTTACCACTTATGGTAATGCTATGAATGAATCATGGAAGGATGAACTTCAGCAAGAAGAAAAGTGAACTGAAAAGGAAGGACAGCATGCAGGAAGCAGTGATAATCAATGACATCAATTCCATCCCTGCCATAGTAGAAAGATTAGGACTGAATATGCTCTTCAGCTGCGAACAACTAAAAAACTAGACATGATGAATAAAACAAATGCTTTGATACTCTAGACAAAAGGTAGTACAAGATTATGATCACCAAGAGAAGGTATAAAACTGAGGTGGGCACTACAGTTGTCCTGGCTTCCTGTCTCAATGAACTTTCTAGACTGTACTGAGGAAGGAGAATTCCCCTGATTCCATTAATGAATACTAAATCACATATATAGAGAGTAGAATTTCATGAGGCTGGGTGTATTAGTTTTCTTTTGCTGCATAACAAATTATCACAAACTGAATTTTAAAATACACCATTTATAATCTTGTAGTTTCTATGGGTCAGGAGTCTATGCATGACATAGTTGGGTTTTCAACATGTCAGCTGGTCTGTATTCTCATCTGAAGAAGAATCTATTTCTACTTCTAATTCATTAAGTTTGTTGGTAAAATTCATTTCCTTGCAGCTATAGAACTAAGAGATTTAGTTTTTTGCTATTGGCAAGAGGGTCTTTTCATTTACAAGAGGCCACTTCCAGTTACCTGCCTCTTGGCCAACTCCATGGACAGTACAAATATGGCAGGTTGCTTTTTTTTTTAAGTGGGTACAATCCAAATTTTATTAAGACAAAGGCGGATTCAGAGTAATTAAAAGCTTGTCCAATATCCAGAATTTTATGACTCTAAATATTAGCGAAGCTTGAATTCTTAACAGCTCTGCCTCAGAGTTATTGCATTACAAATCCTTGGTGGTAATGAAACACCAGCTAAAAAGAGGATTACTAAGTCTCATTTAAAAATCAGCCTTCTGGTACTGGAACAAAAACAGACACATAGATCAATGGAACAGAATAGAGATCCCAGAAATAGACCCTCAACTCTATGGTCAACTCATCTTTGACAAAGCAGGAAAGAATGTCCAATGGAAAAAAAACAGTCTCTTCAACAAATGATGTTGGGAGAATTGGACAGCCACATGCAGAAGAATGAAACTGGACCACTTTCTTACACCACACACAAAAACAGACTCAAAATGGTTGGAAGACCTCAGTGTGAGACAGGAGTCCATCAATATCCTAAAGGAGAACACAGGCAGCAACCTCTTCAACCTCAGCTGCAGCAACTTCTTCCTAGAAACATCGCCAAAGGCAAGGGAAGCAAGGGCAAAAATGAACTATTGGGACTTCATCAAGATAAGAAGCTTTTGCACAGCAAAAGAAACAGTCAACAAAACCCAAAGACAACCGACAGAATGGGAGAAGATATTTGCAAATGACATCTCAGATAAAGGGCTAGTATCCAAAATCTATAAAGAACTCATCAAACTCAACACCCAAAGAACAAATGATTCAATCAAAAAATGGGCAGAAGACATGAACAGAGAGATTTTTCCAAAGAAGACATCCAAATGACCAACAGACACATGAAAAAGTGCTCAGCATCGTTCGGCATCAGGGAAATCCAAATCAAAACCTCAATGAGATATCACCTCACACCAGTCAGAACGGCTAAAATTAACAAGTCAGGAAAGGACAGATGTTGGCAAGGATGCAGAGAAAGGGGAACCCTCTTACACTGTTGGTGGGAATGCAAGCTGGTGCAGCCAGTCTGGAAAACAGTATGGACGTTCCTCAAAAAGTTGAAAATAGAGCTACCATATGATCCAGCAATTGCACTACTGGATATTTACCACAAAGAAACAAATGTAGGGATCCAAAGGGGTACGTGCACCCTGATGTTTATAGCAGCAATGTCCACAATAGCCAAACTGTGGAAAGAGCCAAGATGTCCATCGACAGATGAATGGATAAAGAAGAGGTGGTATATATATACAATGGAATATTATGAAGCCATCAAAAGGAATGAGATCTTGCCATTTGCAACGACGTGGATGGAACTGGAGGGTATTGTGCTGAGAGAAATAAGTCAATCAGAGAAAGACATGTATCATATAACCTCACTGATATGAGGAATTCTTAATCTCAGGAAACAAACTGAGGGTTGCTGAAGTGGTGGGGGGTGGGAGGGATGGGGTGGCTGGGTGATAGACATTGGGGAGGGTATGTGCTATGGTGAGCACTGTGAATTGTACAAGACTGTTGAATCACAGACCTGTACCTCTGAAACAAATAATACATTATATGTTAAAAAAAAAAAAAGGAAGATGATAGCAGGAGGGGAAGAATGAAGGGCAGGAAATCGGAGGGGGAGACAAACCATGAGAGACTATGGACTCTGAAAAACAAACTGAGGGTTCTAGAGGGGAGGGGGGAGGGGGATGGGTTAGCCTGGTGACAGGTATTAAGGAGGGCATGTTCTGCATGGAGCACTGGGTGTTATATGCAAACAATGAATCATGGAATGCTACATCAAAAACTAAAGATGTAATGTATGGTGATTGACATAACATAATATAAAAAAAAAAAAAACTAAATAAAAACCCCAGCCTTCCCATGGAGAACCAATCTGATTTTAATATAATGTATAGCCCCTCTTAGAACATTAATACTACTGGAAACGGTGAGTGGCTTGGGATTTGCTACTAAGAAACCCCAAAGAAGATAAACAAATGTCAGGAAGCATGTTTTAACAATGTTCGATGTTGAGAGACTCCCTATTGCCCAAGTCTAGGAACACCTTGCTGATTTGGACAAGAAAAGGACAATACATCAGCACTAGGGATTCTAGCATAGTTTATCTGTGAGGCACATTCAAACAGAGAAAGACATGTATCATATGATCTCACTGATATGAGGAATTCTTAATCTCAGGAAACAAACTGAGGGTTGCTGGAGTGGGGGGTGGGGTGGGAAGGATGGGGTGACTGGGTGATAGACACTGGGGAGGGTATGTGCTCTGGTAAGCGCTGTGAATTGTGCAGGACTGTTGAATCTCAGGTCTGTACCTCTGAAACAAATAATGCAATATATGTTAAGAAAAAAAAAAAAAGAAGAAGAAGAAGGTAGCGGGAGGGGAAGAATGAAGCGGGGGAAATCGGAGGGGTAGACGGACCCTGAGAGACGATGGACTCTGAAAAACAAACTGAGGGTTCTAGAGGGGAGTGGGGTGGGAGGATGGGTTAGCCTGGTGGTGGGTATTGAGGAGGGCACATTCTGCATGGAGCACTGGGTGTTATGCACGGACAATGAATCATGGAACACTTCATCTAAAACTAATGATGTAATGTATGGGGATTAACATAAGAATAAAAAAAAAAATTTGCCACCCACCAACTAAATTGAGGGGAATGCCAAAGGCTCCTGTGCCCCAGCCCCCAACAGTGATTATCTGAAAGAAGCCTGTCATCTCTATCCTCTCAGGAGAGAAATGACACATGTCACTTATGTACCTCACCTAAGCCAAAGCCAAGTCCCCCATATCCCTAAGGAATACATAGGACTTGATAGAATGGACCAGATGAAAACACATCATGCTCTCTATAATTAACAAAACCAAGCTGCTAAACTAGCTGTTCTAGGAGATGTCCTTAAGTATAAATTACACACCACTCTACATTCAAGGAAATAACACCCTTCACCCTTCTCTGTCCACTAGCCTCTTCCCTTCCCCATGAGAAACAACATCCTCTTCCTAAAGGTACAAGTCTTACAGAATAAAAACTGAGAAATCACACTTTCTTTGACTATTCAGACACAATCAGAATATAATAAATAGTCTCATAGGGGATTAACAAAGGTACCATTTTCCAAAATGAACGAAAGGATTTTTTTTTTTTTTAGTAAATACTTTAGCTTTTATTTTCCTCTATAGCATGACTTTATTTTTTACACAAGACAGAAATGGATACCTAGAATTTGGGCCTTATCTCTTAAAACTGACCACAACAAACATTTTAGCATTGTCATGTCTGAAAATCAAATTGGAAAGAAAAAAAAAAATGTAATCCAAGGTGAAACCCTCAGATGTTTCCTGGAGTCCGTAGTCTCTCATGGTTCATCTACCCATCTGATTCCCCCCCACCCTTTTAGTTTTCCCTTCCTTCTCCTAATGTCCTCTGTGCTATTCTTTATGTTCCACATATGAGTGAAACCATATGATAATTGACTTTCTATGCTTGACTTATTTCACTTAGCATAATACCCTACAGTTCCATCCATGTCCATGCAAATGTTGGGTATTCATCCTTTCTGATGGCTGAATAATATTCCATTGTATATATGAACCACATCTTCTTTATCCATTCATCTGTCGATGAACATCTAGGCTCCTTCCATAGTTTGGCTATTGTGGACAATGCTGCTATAAACATCGGGGTGCATGTGTCCCTTCTTTTCACTACATCTGTATCTTTGGGGTAAATACCCAGTAGTGCAATTGCTGGGTCATAGGGTAGCTCTATTTTTAACCTTCTGAGGAGCTTCCATACTGTTTTCCAGAGTGGCTGTACCAACTTGCATTCCCACCAACAGTGTAAGAGGGTTCCCCTTTCTCCACATCCTCACCAACATTTGTTGTTTCCTGGAATGTGTGGTTGTCATGACATACTGAAAGTCTGTGAAAAAAAGAATCTTTTATATGTCTAATGAAAATGTTTTTAAAAGATATGCAATGATAAAGGATTAAAGGATGAAAACAAGAGAGATAAAGGAGGTCTACTATCAGAAATCAAAGGAGAACATTAGCATACTCTATCACAGGGAAAAACAGCTTATGGAATTCCATATACAGAATACAAAAAATGTAGACAGGTACTGAACACATTGTGTAAAACTATTGCATGTCCTGCAATATTGCCATATGCTTTGTGAGGGGCATCTGAAGTAAACAGTTTGAAGGCTTTTGTTTGCTTGTTTGTTTGTTTTAAAGATGTTATTTATTTATCTGACAGAAAGATAGAGAGAGATCACAAGTAGGCACAGCAGCAGGCAGAGTCAAAGGAAGAAGCAGGCTCTCCGCTGGGCAGGGAGCCCGACCCCAGGACCCTGGGATCATGACCCATGTGGAAGGCAGCCACTTAACCAACTGAGCCACCCAGGCATCCCAACAGTTTGAAGTTTAAAGCAATCATGCAGGGGCGCCTGGGTGGCTCAGTCAGTTAAGCATCTGGCTTTTAACTTCAGCTCAGGTCATGATCTCAGGATCCTAGGATCCAGCCCCCCTGTCCAGCTCCTCACTCAGTGAGGAGTCTGCTTGGGATTCTCTCCCTCTCCTCTGCCCCTTCCCCTGTTCATACACTCTCTCTATCTCTAAAATAAATAAATAAAATCTTTAAAAAAATTTTTAAAAATGAAGTTATCATGCAATGGCAATGTACAAACTGAAGTAGATCAGAAAAAAAAACTTTATGCAAAGAATTTTTCAACAGAAAGCAGCTTACTTGTAATGGAATTGGAGTCATAAATTAAAGATTAGATTCCATGTCCTGAAACTTATAGGTTTGATGCCCTTAACATTTTTAATCTTCTTTCTTTTAAATTCATATATATATGAATATATATCTTACTTCAGAAGGTTAATGTGAGAATTAAATGAGATTAGTATATGAATACCCCTCTAAAGGAAATTATTTCATTGTGATTTTCAAATACATTTTGACATACATTTTATTTTTATTATAATTGTTCAGTAGTAGAACTTAATCATGATAAGTTCCAATTCTGCATGTCAAAATAGAGTTAATGAATTTAACTTACTCTTTTTTCAAAAATTGTTCCTTCAACCTGAAAAATTTTCTCAGAGTTACCATATATCGACTATAGCACTTTAATCACATGGAAATCTAAACCCCTGTATTGTGACCTCCAGTTTACAATGTAAAACATTATAACTATATTAATTTGAAGTATTTTAGCAAAGAAAATAATCAAAGTGGATGTCTTCAATTTAATCACTTTTTATATAGCAGTTAAGCATTCTTTCAACTACTTTTTACAGTTACTATTTATTTATTATAATATTTTTCACTATAAGCAAGCAAATGTGACATTTTTCTTTCTTCTTTTTTTTTCTTCTTTCTTTCTTTGGCCATTATTTCTATGAAGTCTGATGCTTCTGGGTCAAAATTTTCCTCAAGACTATCTTCTCTATCACTTAGTGGCCATTCACAAATTTGTATAAATTACAGGCTGGGGGAGCCTGGGTGGCTCAGTCGTTAAGCATCTGCCTTCGGCTCAGGTCATGGTCCCAGGGTCCTGGGATCGAGCCTCCATGGGGCTCCCTGCTCCACAGGAAGCCTGCTTTTCCCTCTCCCACTCCCCCCTGCTTGTGTTCCCTCTCTCGCTGTGTCTCTCTCTGTCAAATAAATAAATAAAATCTTTTTTTTTAATTTTTTTTAAAGATTTTATTTATTTATTTGAGAGAGAGAGAGAGAGCATGAGAGGGGGAGGGTCAGAGGGAGAAGCAGACTCCCTGCCGAGCAGGGAGCCCGATGCGGGACTCGATCCCGGGACTCCAGGATCATGACCTGAGCCGAAGGCAGTCGCTTAACCGACTGAGCCACCAAGGCGCCCCAAATAAATAAAATCTTAATAAATAAATAAATAAATAAATTACAGGCTGGGCCACTGTTATACATATTTCATCTTGATTCTTTTTTCTACCAGTATGATTCCTGAAAAGAGTTTAATATTTCTTGGAAGTTGTGTGCAAGTATGTCAGAAGAGATAGAGAGGTGATACGGCACAGGAGTTAGCAGAAGTGTGGGAAAGGGAGGATCAGAATGTACAGAATAGCACAGGGAAAATACTGTGCTTTGCAAGTGACCACAGAGCAGTATTATCTGACTTAATGCAAAGGTAAATAAAAAGAGTCTTAAAAATTGAAATGATAAAACCAACATTCTTGATCATTTACCTGCTTCTCTGAATCTTCACTCTCATTTGACCTTATCTTCCATGGAGCTGTAATATGCAATAATACTCCTTCAGAATCTGCAGTAGGAAAAAAAAATTTTTTTTTTCTTCTGCAACAGTCATCGCAATCAAGCATGGGTTCTTAATCCCGAGTACATGATGGGGTCTCAAAATGTCAATAAACTTATATAGATGTGCCCACTCTCCTTGGTGCACAGCTTTCACTAGATTTTCAGTGGCACACTGAAAACGGCAGAGCCAAACAAATAAATAAAAATTAGACATTACAGTTCTACAGGACCGTCTTGTTCGTTTCCAGAACCACGTCAGGGCCCGTTGCCTTGGGACTCTGAGGAATAAATTGAGGGCAGTACTCACACCTCTAGAACCTCTGGCCTCAGATGGGTTGACCCAGGAAGACTGGCTGCATTTCAGCCCCTAAGACCCTCTCAACCCTTGATGCGGAAAGTGGATGCCTTGGATAACATCCTCAGTCACCTACCCTGACCTGGGCAGTGGGGGAGATGCGGAGGAAGGCATCAGTAGGGGATCCAGGAGTGGGGGCAGTAGGGGTCCCAAAGAAAAGGAAATTGCTCTCCTGGAAGAGCCCGTCCCTGCTTGGAGGCAAAAAGGGAAAGGAAGTCGAGGCTCCAGTGGTCTTACCCAGGCGGGCGTGCAGCCCTCCAAACTCAGAGAGCAGGGCAAAGAGAAGGAACATCGCTGTGCCGGAGCGCTGCAAGCACAGCCAAGGCTGAAGGCCGTTGGGCAGCTCTGAGGCTCGTGGGCGGGAGTACTCAGGGAAGTCTCTCCTGCGCGCTGGCCCGGCGGGTGAGCATTGTGCTTGCTATCAGCTCGCGCTGGCTCACCCTGAGGGCTCCAGAATGGATCAGCGGCTTCCACAGGTCTAGGGAGAGGAAGCACCATATACAAGCTTATCCCTTTGCACACAACTGATTTGTTCTGGCTAAGTTTACATTGGTTAAACCCTCTGATAGCGACAAAGGGGCAAATGAGCGGGATTTGCTTTTCTGGTGAAGTTCTTGGCAATTTCGATTCTCCATGTCATGGTTTTCTGGCGTGTTTTTTTATTTGCTATAATGGAGGAGAGAGAGGGAAATAGGAATGTTAACCACTCTTACAATTAATTTTCTAAATGGTGCTCCTGCTGACTTATTATCTGTGCAAATAAGGAAAAATCAAGAATATTGAACTTGATCTTGGAGAAGGCAATCAAAACACTTTTCAACTGTGTGCCTATTCTTACAGTATTAGACTGTAATCAGTTGAAGAAAGGGAAAGGAAACCTAAGTGTTTTGTTAACAGTTACTCTAAGCACTAGCAGGGAAGCTACAGAGGTGGGAAGGGCAGCAAGGCAAATAGGAAATATGTCCCAGGTGGACAAGAGCATGCAACTGTCTTTGAATGTTCTAAGAGAAATCTTAAACCACACATGTCCAAAACCTAACTCAAACTTCTACCCACCTCTCATCTATACCTTCTTTTATCCCAGTACAGCCTATTGCAAGGATGAATTGTGTCAACAGTTGCAACGATAAACTCCAGTCAGGATTAAAACTTGGACCTGCTAGTGGTACACTGGGATCTTCAGAAAGTTTTATTAAAATAAGGCAGGCCAGTGATCATAATGAACTAAAATAAGTTAGTGTCAATGAGGATGAGGGAAAGTTATGGTAGAATCATCCTGATATGTATTTTTTTACCACACAATTCACCCACTAAAATGTACAATTGAATGATTTTAGGATTTTTCATATATTGATGTGTACTATCACCACCCCTCACCCCCAGTTCTTTAGCCCCTCCTAAACAACCCAGCCCTACACAATCACTGAACTGTGTCAGGTGTCAGGGTTTCATTCCTTTTTATGGCTGAATAATATTCATTGTGCATAAGTCATCATTCATACAATGTTTATCCATTTATCAGTTGATGGACATTTAGAAAAGGAATCTCTTGACTCTGTGGTGAGGTACTCCCACCCCTGAACCAGGAGCATCTTTGTTTATGATAGAGACTCTGTAGGTTCTCATTCGACTCCAGCTAGGGTGATGGTTCCCTTATCAATGTACAATGCTTTGAGGTATGTAGAAGTGCACTCATCTCAGTAAGAGGGAGATGGGGAGGAGGGCACTGAAGCAAGAAAATCTTACCCAAAAAAGCTCAGCTCAGTGAAAAAGGAGTAACAAGTCTGGGTTCCCCAAAGGACAAAGATATACCCCAGATCTCAATTTACCTGAGGCCAAGGAAGTATCACCTGGAGACACAACAGTTATCTATGACCAGGAACTCAGTTCAAGCAATTCCCTGAAGATAGAATGATGTTAGTGACTATCGGAGGGTCCTGGGGCTGGCCTTACCTAGCATCATTTCCTCTCAATATCCCAAAGCCTGGAATGGATAAGGCAGGGAACCATGAGTTATTGGAAAGGTGTGGTCTGTGGGTGTCTTCTGAGAAGGGAGAAGTTAACATGGACCTGGGCATCTGAGGGTAGGCAGCAACAGTGAACAATGGAATGCTTACAAGTTGGGATGTAAGAGCTTCCCTGGTTCAAAAGAGGCAATGTTCCTTATTTCCTCCTAAAGGATCACAGCAGGTAGAAGAATCAATAGACACAAGCCTACATACTTTCACTCTCAGGATTTATTTTTGTTTGTGAAATTGAAAGCTTTAAGCCATAACAAAAGGAGAGATTAGCAGATTTTTTTTTTTTCCATTCTCAGAGCAGGGCAGTTAACACTGAATATCTTGGTAATAGTCTTTCTCCAACCTATGGCTTTTTGACATCATTTAGTCACTGTTGTAAAACAAATATAGAAAAAAGAAATGCTAAATTTTAGTTGTTAATAAAAGCTATCTAATAAGTAATTAGTATATAGAACACTGCTTATGGTATCACAGTCTATGCCTGTATTCCATGAAATTCTTAAACCCAGCTTTCTTTTTCCTGAATTGTCTGTGACAGCCCCAGTAAAGGGAAATATTATAAAGTAGTAGTCACATGCATTTCATTTACATAGTTTCAACAATTCACATGGATAAAAGAAAATCACCAGCACGGAAACAGAGGAAAAGAACAATAAAAATATGTGAAGAAATAAATAATAACTATTAATTTGTCTATTCAAGTTGTCAATTCATTCTGTTGGTCACCTTCAGAATTTATTCCGAAGACCATCTTTACCATTCCTGGTTGGAGGCACCATCCCTTCCCTCCTGGATTACTACAGTAATTTCCCCACTTCTACTCTTGCCATCATACAGACTAAATCAACAAACCAGCCTTTATTTTATTTATTTATTTTTTAACAAACCAGCCTTTTAAAGTGGAAGTCATGTGCTTGAAACTTTAATTCTCCAGTGATTTCCTCCTTTCAGTGAGAATAAAACACAGATGCCCCCCAAGACTTCCTACAGCCTCCAGGAGTTTTACTATCTGACCTACTCACTACCACAGCCCTCTTGCTAACTCTGCTCCAGCCAAACTGACATCGCTTTTATTCATCAAACATTCCTGACTTATTTTTTCATTGGATCATTCACATGCTTGGAAAGCTCCTGCCCAGATACATGCATGGATACCTCTGACAGCTCTACCTCTGTGTCAGAAAGAGTTGATTTACAGCTGGAATGGAAAAACTCTATCTTTATCTCTGGGAGAGCCTGGATGCCTGGTTTCACCTTTTGCCCAGACGATGGCAGTGGGATTTGTAATGGGCTATTTAAAATTTACAATAAGGAGCCTTGAGGCCTTGCGCATGAGGTGTCTCTGTGGTGCCCATGGCTTGCCTGCACTCTCTTTGCTGCACTGTATCCCTTACATTGAAATAAAAGCCTCCTGTGAGTTGACCCTGGGAAGTCAAGTACCTACTTTCAAACATCTAAACTGGGTAAATACTTGCACCTCCTCCAGCTCTTTGCTTACATATCCCTTGCTGAATAGGGCTCACTCATTCAATCATATTCAAAACCTCTCTCCAGCTCCTTCCTCACCACCAACTCTCCCATTTACCCCTACTGAGAAATAAGACCATTTTACGTGGGGGCAAGTAGTTATAAATGTTTTCTTTGGTGGCAGAGGGAAACAGAGATCCATTGACTTAACTCTCCATCAAAGTAAATAGTATGGAGGAATGGCAAATTAGTCATTGGATGAACTCTTGATTTCACTTATGGTTGAATTTTTAATTTTTACATTTACTCCCAGTGATAGGCTTAATATGTCAAATACTATGATTTCCTTATGTATATATCTTATAAATTTGAATATATACAGATATATTCAGATATATGTATACAATATATAGATATATATATTGAATATATACAGATGCCAACTTTATCCCACCTTATAACAAAGAATTGTCTTTCTACCCTGGAGGGACAGTGAATTTATCATTTTGCCTGGCATCTAGTAGATCCTCAATACATGTAAATTCCATTTCCCATCACCAGATATATCAGGCTAGGTGCCAAAATTGTAGTTCTTAAGAGTTAAACCCTGGAGTCTGGTTGTCTTAAATGAAACTCCAGCTCAAAACTTACTAAAATTCTGTATACACAGGGAATTATTTAAATTCTTTATGTTGGTTTTCTCATTTTAGTATGAGAATAACAGTAACTATGGAGTCTTAGTGAAGAAGAAATGTAAATATCAGGAATCAATCTGTGTAAATCTACTAATAGGAACCTCAAGTGTGGGAGCAGGATTCATAATTGCTCATAAATATTTTAAGAACATATTTAAATTCAATGTAATTTTTCATTACAAAAATGTTGCTTAATAAATATCTAGCTAATATTAGTTAATATTAACATTTCTAAATTAATATAAAACAAAATTATCAAATGCTTTTAGTCTTTGTTTTAATATATGATATTGATAAATAAGAATTAGTATGATGAAATGTGGAATAATAGCTTCCTTATAGTGAAGTATTATTAAATTTTTTAAAAAAACTATTTCATGAATTACATCATTTTAAATAATTTGACTCCTTCAATTCACCTTTAACTCTATGACATGGTGCTGTTACTATTGCTGTCTTCTGATATAAATCTGTATAAAAGAAATAGCATTACTTTTAGGGTTAGGGAACATGTATTCTTAAACAAAATCAAGAGAAGTAGAAAAACTAGACTTGTACTATTTACTCCATGCCCATGTACCGCTATCTACTCTGCTTCCCATGTCCCATGCAGTGATCATATATACTAGCAGTTGGTCTTTTTCTAACGTTACTCTAGGTTTTAACAATGTGAAGCATTTTAAATTTCAAACTTAAATCCATCTAGTACTTTTCCCTATTTTGTCTACATGGAAGATGAAATATTAATATAGTTGATAAAACTTCTGCAAAATTAAAAAGATAATTTACATGCAAATCTTCAAATTCTTAAATTATCATATTTCCAATTTTATTATTCTATCAAATAACCATGCAAATAACCTTTTCACTTTTTTGAGGTCCTTAATGAGTTCTCCATATCTTTCAGCTACATTATTACATGTTGTGGAATTTATATAGCTCAATTTTTGTTTTCTTTCAGCTCTTATACATACTCAATTCCTGTTGAAGAGGGGTGTCATTGTTTCAGGTTCCTACTACATGGCAACAATTCCTTGGCCACATATGATCAGATCAGGTTTGCACACCTAACTGAGAACTATAAATCCAGACAGAACACTGGCTGAATTTAGATACATTTACACAGCTAACTTCTTGTATCTTTTTTTTCTTATTTTTTATTATTATGTTATGTTAATCACCATACATTACATCATTAGTTTTTGAGGTAGCATTCCATGATTCATTGTTTGCATATAACACCCAGTGCTCCATTCAGTATGTGCCCTCTTTAATACCCATCACCAGGCTAACCCATCCCCACATCCCCCTCCCCTCTAGAACCCTCAGTTTGTTTCTCAGAGTCCATAGTCTCTCATGGTTCATCTCCCCCTCCAATTTTCCCCCTTCATTTTTCCCTTCCTGCTATCTTCTTTTTTTAACATTTAATATATTATTTGTTTCAGAGGTACAGATCTGTGATTCAACAGTCTTACACAATTCACAGCACTAACCATAGCACACACCCTCCCCAATGTCTTACACCCAGCCACCCCATCCCTCCCACCCCTCACCACTCCAGTAACCTTCAGTTTGTTCGAGATTAAGAATTCCTCATATCAGTGAGGTCATATGATACATGTCTTTCTCTGATTGATTTATTTCGCTCAGCATAATACCCTCCAGTTCCATCCACGTCATTGCAAATGGCAAGATTTCATTCCTTTTGATGGCTGCATAATATTCCATTATATATATATATATATATATATATATATATATATATATATATATATGTATATACCACCCCTCTTTTATCCATTCATCTGTTGATGGACATCTTGGTTCTTTCCATAGTTTGGCTATTGTGGACATTGCTGCTATAAACATCAGGGTGCACATATTCCTTCGGATCCCTACATTTGTATCTTTGTGGTAAATACCCAGTAGTGCAATTGCTGGATCGTATGATAGCTCTATTTTCAACTTTTTGAGGAACCTCCATACTGTTTTCCAGACTGGCTGCACCAGCTTGCATTCCCACCAACAGTGTAGGAGGGTTCCCCTTTCTCTGCATCCCTGCAAACATCTGTCATTCCCTGACTTGTTAATTTTAGCCATTCTGACTGGTGTGAGGTGATATCTCATTGAGGTTTTGATTTGGATTTCCCTGATGCCAAGCGATGCTGAGCACTTTTTCATGTGTCTGTTGGCCATTTGGATGTTTTCTTTGGAAAAATGTCTGTTCATGTCTTCTGCCCATTTCTTGATTGGATCATTTGTTCTTTGGGTGTTGACTTTGATGAGTTCTTTATAGATTTTGGGTACTAGCCCTTTATCTGAGATGTCATTTGCAAATATTTTCTCCCATTCTGTCGGTTGTCTTTTGGTTTTGTGGACTGTTTCCTTTGCTTTGCAAAAGCTTTTTATCTTGATGAAGTTCCAATAGTTCATTTTTGCCCTTGCTTCCGTGGCTTTTGGTGATGTTTCTAGGAAGAAGTTGCTGTGGCTGAGGTCGAAGAGGTTGCTGCCTGTGTGTCCTTTAGGATATTGATGGACTCCTGTCTCACATTGAGGTCTTTCAACAATTTTGAGTCTATTTTTAGGTGTGGTGTTAGGAAATGGTCCAGTTTCATTCTTCTGCATGTGGCTGTCCAATTTTCCCAACACCATTTGTTGAAGAGAGTCTTTTTTCCATTGGACATTCTTTCCTGCTTTGTCGAAGATGAGTTGACCATAGAGTTGAGGGTCCATTTCTGGGCTCTCTATTCTGTTCCATTGATCTATGTGTCTGTTTTTGTGCCAGTACCGTACTGTCTTGATGATGACAGCTTTGTAATAGAGCTGGAAGTCCGGAATTGTGATGCCACCAGCTTTGCTTTTCTTTTTCAACATTCCTCTGGCTATTCGGGGTCTTTTCTGGTTCCATACAAATTTTAGGATTATTTGTTCCATTGCTTTGAAAAAAGTGGATGGTATTTTGATAGGGATTGTATTGAATGTGTAGATTGCTCTAGGTAGCATTGACATCTTCACAATATTTGTTCTTCCAATCCATGAACATGGAACGTTTTTCCATTTCTTTGTTTCTTCCTCAATTTCTTTCATGAGTATTTTATAGTTTTCTGAGTACAGATTCTTTGCTTCTTTGGTGAGATTTATTTCAAGGTATCTTATGGTTTTGGGTGCAATTGTAAATGGGATCAACTCCTTAATTTCTCTTTCTTCGGTCTTGCTGTTGGTGTATAGGAATGCCACTGATTTCTGAGCATTGATTTTCTATCCTGCCACTTGACTGAATTCCTGTATGAGTTCTAGAAGTTTTAGGGTGGAGTTCTTCGAGTTTTCCACATAAAGAATCATATCATCTGCAAAGAATGAGAGTTTGACTTCTTCTTTGCCGATTTGGATGCATTTTATTTCTTTTTGCTGCCTGATTGCTGTGGCTAGGACTTCTAATACTATGTTGAATAGCAGTGGTGATAGTGGACATCCCTGCCCTGTTCCTGACCTTAGGGGGAAAGCTCTCAGTTTTTTCCCACTGAGAATGATATTCACTGTGGGTTTTTCACAGATGGCTTTTATGATATTGAGGTATGTACCCTTTATCGCTATACTCTGAAGAGTTTTGATCAAGAAAGGATGCTGTACTTTGTCAAATACTTTTTCTGCATCTATTGAGAGGGTCATGTGGTTCTTGTTCTTTCTTTTATTAATGTATTGTATCACATTGATTGATTTGCAGATGTTGAACCAACCTTGCAACCCAGGGATAAATCCCACTTGGTCATGGTGAATAATCCTTTTAATATACTGTTGGAGCCTATTGGCTAGTATTTTGGTGAGAATTTTTGCATCCGTGTTCATCAAGGATATTGGTCTGTAATTTTCCTTTTTGATGGGGTCTTTGTCTGGTTTTGGGATCAAGGTAATGGTGGCCTCATAAAACGAGTTTGGAAGTTTTTCTTCCATTTCTATTTTTTGGAACAATTTCAGAAAAATAGGTATTAATTCTTCTTTAAATGTTTGGTAGAATTCCCCTAGGAAGCCATCTGGCCCTGGGCTTTTTTTGTTGGGAGATTTTTGATGACTGCTTCCATTTCCTTAGTGGTCATAGGTCTGTTTAGGTTTTCTATAATTCTTCCTGGTTCAATTTTGGTAGTTGATACATCTCTAGGAATGCATCCATTTCTTTCAGATTGTCTAATTTGCTGGCATAGAGTTGTTCATAATATGTTCTTATAATTGTTTGTATTTCTTTGGTGTTGGTTATGATCTCTTCTCTTTCATTTATGATTTTATTTATTTGGGTCCTTTCTCTTTTCTTTTTGATATGTATGGGCAAGGGTTTATCAATCTTGTTAATTTTTTCAAAGAACCAGCTCTGAGTCTTGTTGATCTGTTCTACTGTTCTTTTGGTTTCTATTTCATTGATTTCTGCTCTGATTTTTATTATTTCTCTTCTCCTGCTGGGTTTAGGCTTTATTTGCTGTTCTTTCTCCAGCTCCTTTAGGTGTAGGGTTAGGTTGTGTACTTGAGACCTTTCTTGTTTCTTGAGAAAGGCTTGTATTGCTATATACTTTCCTCTTAGGATTGCCTTTGCTGCATCCCAAAGATTTTGAACAGTTGTGTTTTCATTTTCATTGGTTTCCATGAATTTTTTAAATTCTTCTTTAATTTCCTGGTTGACTCATTCATTCTTTAGTAGGATGATCTTTAGCCTCCATGTATTTGAGTTCTTTCCTACTTTCCTCTTGTGATTGAGTTCTAGTTTCAAAGCATTGTGGTTTGAAAATATGCAGGGAATGATCCCAATCATTTGGTACCAGTTGAGACCTGATTTGTGATCTAGGATGTGATCTATTCTGGAGAATGTTCCAGGGGCACCAGAGACAATGTGTATTCCATTGCTTTGGGATGGAATGTTGTGAATATGTCTGTGAAGTCCATTTGGTCCACTGTGTCATTTAAAGTCTTTATTTCCTTGTTGATCTTTTGCTTAGATTATCTGTCCATTTCAGTGAGGGGGGTGTTAAAGTCTGCACTATTATTGTATTGTTGTTGATGTGTTTCTTTGCTTTTGTTATTAATTGTCTTATATAATTGGCTGTCTCCATGTTAGGGGCATATATATTTATAATTGTTAGAGCTTCTTGTTGGATAGACCCCTTAAGTAAGATATAGTGTCCTTCTAATCTCTTATTACAGTCTTTGGTTTAAAACCTAATTTGTCTGATATAAGGATTGCCACACCAGCTTTCTTTTGCTGTCCATTAGCATGGTAAATGGTTTTCCACCCCCTTACTTTCAATCTGGGGTTGTCTTTGGGTCTAAAATGAGTCTCTTGCAGACAGCATATCGATGGGTCTTGTTTTTTTATCCAATCTGATAGCCTGTGTCTTTTGATTGGGGCATTTAGCCCATTTACATTCAGGGTAACTATTGAAAGATAGGAATTTAGTGCCATTGTATTGCCTGTAAGATGACTGTTACTGTATATTGTCTGTGTTCCTTCCTGTTCTATGTTGCTTTTAGGCTCTTTCTTTGCTTAGAGGACCCCTTTTAATATTTCTTGTAGGGCTGGTTTCGTGTTTGCAAATCCTTTAGTTTTTGTCCTGGAAGCTTTTTATCTCTCCTTCTATTTTCAAAGACAGCCTAGCTGAATATAGTATTCTTGGCTGCATATTTTTCTCATTTAGTTCTTCTAATATATCATGCCAGTCCTTTCTGGCCTGCCATGTCTCTGTGGATAGGTCTGTTGTCATTCTAATGTTTCTACCATTGTAGGTTACATATCTCTTATCCTGAGCTGCTTTCAGGATTTTCTCTTGTCTCTGAGACTCGTAAGTTTTACTATTAGACGTTGGGGTGTTGACCTATTTTTATTGATTTTGAGAGGTGTTCTCTGTGTCTCCTGGATTTTGATGCCTGTTTCCTTCCCCAAATTAGGGAAGTTCTCTGCTATAATTTGCTCCAATATACCTTCTGCCCCTCTCTCTCTTTCTTCTTCTTCTGGGAATCCAATTATTATAATACTGTTTCATCTTATGATACCACTTATCTCTCAAATTCTTCCCTCATGATCCAGTAGTTGTTTATCTCTCTTTTTCTCAGCTTCTTTATTTTTCATCATTTGGTCTTCTATATCACTAATTCTCTCTTCTGCCTCATCTATCCTAGCAGTTAGAGCTTCCATTTTTTATTGCACCTCATTAATAGCCTTTTTGATTTTGACTTGGTTAGATTTTAGTTCTTTTATTTCTCCAGAAAGGGTTTCTCTAATTTCTTCTATGCTTTTTTCAAGCCCAGCTAGCATCTTTAAAATTGTCATTCTGAACTCTAATTCCAACATCTTACTAATGTCTGTATTGATTAGGTCCCTGGCAGTCAGTATTGCCTCTTGTTCTTTTTGTTGAGGTGATTTTTTCCATCTTGTCATTTTGTCCAGAGGAGAATAGATGAATGAGAGAACAAAATGCTAACAGGGTAACAACGACCCCAGAAAAACAGACACTAAACAAATCAGAAGAGACCTGAAACTGAGGGAAAGAAAGAAAAAAGGAAAAAAAAAAGATTAAAAAAGAGAAAAAGAAAAAAACAGAATATGATCAAATATGTCAGGCTGGTGCATAGATTAGTGCCACACCCTCGATTTTGGGCATATTTTGGTCTGTTAGAAGAAACTGACTCCCAAATTTTTAAAGAAAGAAAAACTTATATATACACAAAAATAAGGGTAAATATGATGGAGTGGAGTATGACTGTAAAGATGAAAATTATAAAAGATTTTATAAAAGAAATTGCTAAGAAGTTGGTTGAGAAATGAAAGAAGAGTATTTAAAAAAAAAGAAAAAGGGAGAGAATGTGATCAGGCAAGAGACTAGAATAAAGCCATACACTAGAGATTTAGGGTATATTTTGGTCTGTTAGAAAAAACTGTATCCCAAAATTTTAAAGAGAGAACAACTTTAATATATGCCAAAAATAAGGTTAACTACTATGAAGGGACAGAATATGACTCTAAAAATGAAAAATAAAAAAGATCTTTTTAAAAGGGATTGATAAGATATTGGTTGAGAAAGGGAAAAAGAAAAATTAAAAAAAAAAGAAAGTTAAAAATTTAACTTTGAAAAACTAAAAAATCATGGGAAAAAAGCCATGAATTCTATGTGCTGTATTCCCCTAGTGCTGGAGTTCTGCCTTTCTCATTGATCAGTAAACTTGGTCTTGGCTGGTTGTTCTTGCTGATATTCTGGGCGAGGGGCCTGTTGCCATGGTTCCCAAACGTCTTTGCCGTAGGCGGAATTGCCCAGCCGATTCCTGAGGTGCACTCCTGCTCCACTCCTCCCAGGGGAGGCAGGGGAGTGTCCCCAGATCTGCCGCTTGTTAGGTCCCTGCTTCCAGAAAGTGGTCACTTTTCTGTTCAGAGAGTTGCTGCTATTACTCTCTTCAATCTCCTGTTGAGTTCATAGGTGTTCAGAATGGTTTGATCCCTGTTTACTGAATTACTGGGACCAGACGAAGTTTAGGTCTCCTACTCTTCCCTCTTCTTGTATCTCTTGAAAATGTGAACTAAGAAACATTGGCTTTGGACAGATTATTTGTATTTTATTTGATAATGAATCTAGAAAGGATTGAGATAGGTATGCTGGACTATGTGCAAGCAGAGCAGTCATTTTGGAGAGAATTGATAGATAAGAAGAGATGATTTCATTCATAAAGCCCTTGGGTGATAGATAGAATAACCTATTTCCTGAATATCTAATTCATTACCATCACTTTGGAATTCAGCTCTACATAATTACTTACCCTTGTGGCCCTAAAATCACTTATTGTTGATCCAAAACTTAGGCTGTTGTGACCAGATTTTGTTATTTATGATCAGTGATCCCTTGGTATTACATTTCTTCTAAAGTCAGGTTTGTTTCTAGCAACTATTCAGATCTTTCCAGGATGTCTTAAGTAAGAGCAGTGGAAGACTTATGCCAGACATCATTCAGTTAAATAAATTATAACTATCTAATGATTATTTAAATGTCTGTACAAACTATGCTGACTTTAATTGGTTGCTACCAACTTGTTGAGAAATAAAATAAACTTGGAAAATAGAGATGTTGATGGAAATTTTATATTATTTTATCTCCATCTACACAAGTAAGAAATAGAGACATTTTCCTTTAGCATGGAACAACAAGATCCCTTATTTATCTTTACTTCTGCATTCTCATTTTCCTAAATATTCATTAAGCAAAATTATGGTTTGTATTGGTGTTATGGTAAAGAAAACAGCTGTGTTTAAGTGAAATAATTCAAACACAGGAAGACAAATACCATACATTCTCACTTACATGTGAAATCTAAAACTAAACAAACAAAGTGATAAATACAGAGAACAGACTGGTGGTTGCCAGCGATGAAGGTACAGAGTGGGCAAAATGAGTGAAGGGGGTCAAAAGCTACAAACTTCCAGTTATAAAATAAATAGGTCATGGGTATATAATATACAGAATGGTGACATAGCTAATAATATAGTATTGCATATTTGAAACTTGCCGAGAGAGTAGATCTTAAAAGTCAGCATCAGAAGAAAAAAATATTTGTAACTATGTATGGTGCTCATTTTATAATATATAAAAAATATTGAATCATTATATTGTACACCTGAAACTAATATAATGTCATATGTAAATTATATTTAATTAAAATAAAAGACCTAATCAAGCTCTGCTCTACCAAAAAATAAAAATAGCTGTACAAGTACCTTACTTCTAATTTTAGAAACACATGAACAATATTGTGTAAAATTGTCTGTGTTCTGTGTTCTTTCTTTTGTATCTTATTTTCTTTTTATATTTTCCTCACCTTCTACACATTCTATTCACAAAATTTGCTTCTCTATCTTTACTAATCTCCTTGGCACAACTGAATGTCAATGCAAGGAAAGTGGGGTTCCTTGAGAAGTAGCAATTGCTCCTGCAGCAATTATAGCCAATGTGGCTTTCTATTTGAAAGGTCCTATGAATGTACTGAGTATCTTCAGTTGTTTCTGACCTATAAGAACATAAAGGATACCTAACTGATTGAAATTTAGAAACAATTTGGTATATACTAAGACTCAATATTTCTAAATATTAACATACTCCATCAAAGAATCCCTACTTGCAACATTCTGAATTACATTTGAAATCTTCCTATAATGCATTTTAATATTAAATATAAATAATAATAAGCTTACTTACCCTCCAGTTGCTGTTCCCTCATGGTTTGAAAATCTTATTTTATTGCATTTAAAAGCAATGATGGCGGTTAAAACAAGGAGAGGTAGAAAAATGTAGAAACCAAACAAGAGGCTATTTTTTCGAGAAGGAGGCCGTCGTTTTATAGGCAGGTACTTCTCTTGAGCTGAAAACATGAGAGTACCTTTTAACTTTTTCAAGAATTATATTCAAACCATATTAGTAATTTGAAATATAAAAGGGATTCAAATAATACAGTAGGAGAAGAAATAAACAAATTTAAAAGCATTTTCCTGTATTCTGTGACTATTCCCCAAAGTCAATTATATGTATATATGTATATCTATATCTATATCACTGGCATACATTTATTTTTAATCTTTTATATGTATATTTAATCTTTAGTTATGTGCTTTATTAAATATATTTATTCTATTATGGTCCCTTCTATGAGCTATGTAGAATACATTAAATGGATATTCTTATCTAATATTTCTTCCATTAAAAAAAGTAAAGCAAAAAGAAGTGTTTTAAAACTAATTTAATAAAAAATTACTGACATAACTGATGACTACTTTTAAAAAACAATGCTTGTAAACTAGGTTAAATTTCCATATTATCTGTATAAGTTGATAGTATTCTAATTTTGACTATATTAATTAGAAAAATAAATATTCCTCTAGGTGTTATAAAGACATTACAGAAAATTAGAAAAACCTATAAAGTATTGTTCCAATTAGACAAAATAAGCCAGACAACTAAATACATAAAACCCTAAATTAAGCCATCAGAATTACCACCAAAACAACTATAATGATACTAAATGCAAATGAATTTAGTGTCTCCCAAAAAAAGACAAAAATTCTATAACTTTAAAACATAGATAGATTCCAATTATATGTTGATAAGAAGTGATTTACCTAAAAGAAAGTGACTCAGGATGTTACATGCATTATAGGAAATAAATTCACAAATATATGCAAAAATATTAAAATTAAGCAAATATATGTGGGCTTAGGCTATGGTAGAACTCAATACTTTTAAAGCTGTCCTTTCCTGCCTTATCCTTCAGGAAAGGTCAACTCTCCAATTCACCTTAACTAAAAATTATATCATAATGGAAGTGAAGCTTCTTTCTTTTGTGCTTAATTACTCCAAAGGCTGATTAAAGAAATTGGACCTAATCATTATTGGATTAATGGGCAAAATATTTTTTTATTAAATAGTGCTTAACTAGCTCTCATAATAAAATATATAATAGGACAAAATACATGAAAGAAATAGTTTCTAGAAAGCAATAAAAAATGCAAAGCTATAATATCTGAAGGAAAGAAACATGGTATTGATTATATAAAAATCCAATTTTACCCATGGACAATTTACTGATCTCAGCACAGAGAATTGGGAGTCCTAGGGAAAGTACAGAATTCCCACTGAGTTAAGGAGGCAGAGGAAAGTGTTCACAACAGTTGTAATGGCTAGAATCTGCAGGGTGTAGCACTGAAGGGAAAGGGAAAGGTATATAAACACACACAATGAGACAACCTAAGGCTAATTCAGCAGCAGCTCTTACTGGGTTGAGAGTGGAAAGGAGAGACCAGAGTTGGAGCAGTGCCGAACACGCCTTAAGGAGATCCCAATTTATCCACATCCTAACACATGTTGCCTGTACTTTTTATTACGATTATTTTAAAGAATGTGAAGCAGTATCTCATTGTGATTTTGACCTGCATTTTCCCAAGATTTGAGCATCTTTTCATAAGCTTATTGGCCATTTTTGCATTTTTTATGGAGATGTATATATTTAAATATCTTCCCATTTTTAATTGAGTGCCTTTTTTTTTATTATGAACTTGTAAGTATTGCTTACATATTTTGGGTACAAGTCCCATATGTGATATATGATTTTCAAATATTTTCTCTCATTCAGTAGTTTGTCTTCTTAGTTGTATCATTTGCAGTGCAGAAGTTCTTAATTTCAATGAAGTTCAATCTATTGTTTCTTTCTTCACTTATGCTTTAGTGTTTTCTAAAACATAGCCTATGCCAAGGTCCCAAAAATTTAGTTATGTGTGTTGTGTTTTATAAGTTTAACTCGTACATTTAGATCTATGATCCATTTTCTGCTAATTTTTTTATGAATGTTGTGATATAGAAATCTAACTTCTTTCTTTTGCATGTGGTTATCTATTTCTCCCATTTGTTGAAAAGATCATTCTTTCCTCCCATTGAATTGCCTTGGTATCCTTGTCAAAAATCCATGGCTATAAGCATGAAGTTTTATTTCTGGACTCTATTCTATTCCATTGAACTGATGTTTATCCTTATCCTTAAGACAGTACTACACCATCTTGATTATTTAACCTTTGCATTATGTTTTAGAATTAAGAAGCATGTTCTCAGTTTTAAGGTTTCTTGGAAACTGTTTTCAAGATTGTTTTTAATATTCCATGTACCTTGAATTTCTGTATGACTTTTAGGATTAGCTTGTCAATTTCTGTAAAAAAAAATACCGCTTGGGTTTGTTAAGAATTGTGTTGAATTTGTAGATCTATTTGGGAAGTACTTCTGTAATTAACAATATTGAGACTTCTACTACATGAGCATGGCATGGTTCTTTCAGTCAATACTGTATTTTTAGTTTTCCATGTTTATCTTACACTTCCTTCACAAAATTATTTTTAAATATTATGTTATTTTTGGTAATATCATAAAGGGATTTTTTTCCTAATTTAATTTTTAATTGTGGTAAAATACACAGTAGGTAAAGTTTATCATTTTAAACATTTTTAAGTGTGCATCATTACCATGATCAGACACCAGAACTTTTTTACCCCCCAGACTGAACTCCTTAAATATTAATTTACCATTTCCAATCCCCACCCAAACTCTGACAAATATGCTTCTATATTTTCCATAAATTTTACTATTCTAGGTACCTCATAAAAGCAGAATTATCCAATATTTGTTCTATTGTGGCTGCCTTATTTTAATTAGTATAAGGTCTTTACATTCCATCCATGTTGTAGCATGTGTCAAAATTTCATTCCTTTTTAAAGCTGAATAACAGTTCATTATATGTATATACCACATTTTGTTTCTTCATTTATCTGTCAATGGACATTTGAATGTTTGTATTTTTTAGCTATTGTAAATAATGATGTTACAAGCATGGGTGTACAAATACCTGTTTAAATCCATGCTTCCAATACTACTGAGTATATACTTAGATGTGGAATTTCAGGATATGGTAATTTTATATTTAATTTCATGAGGAACCACCATACCATTTTCCAAAGAGGTTGCATCATTTTACATTCCCACTAGAAATGCACAAGGGTTACAATTTCTCCACATCTTTATCAGCACTTGATATTTTTGAATTTTTTCATAATAGCCATATCCTAATAGGTATGAATTGGAATCTCATAGTTCTGACTTGCAATTTCTTAACAATTAATGATGTTGAAAATATTTTCATGTGTTTATTGGTCATTTGTGTATCTTCATTGGAGAAATGTCTATTAAAGTCCTTTGCCCATTTTTTAATTAGGCCGTTTCTTTGGTGTTGAGTTGTAATAATTTTTTATATATTCTGGATATTAATCCTTCCTCAGATATAATATTTACAAACACTGGGTTAGATTTTTGTTGATAGTGTCTTTTGATGAACAACAGTTACTAATTATGATGAATTCCAATTTATCTATTTTTTCTTCTGTTGCCTGTGCTTTGGCATCATATCCAAGAAATCATTGCCAAATTCAATGTAATAAAAACTTCCTATGTTTTCTTCTAAGATTTTTATAGTTGTAGCTCTTAGATTTAAATCTTTGATCCATTTGAAGTTAATTTTTGTACAAGATGTAAGGGTCCAACCTCATGCTTTTGCATGTTGATATCCTATTATCCCAATACCATTTGTTGAAAAGACAATTCTTTCTCTCATTGAATGATCATGGCAACCTTATTGGTTTGTTTCTTGGCTCCCTATTTTATTTCACTGAAAAAAACTTGGTTTTCCTTTGTGGTTACCCAAAATAATGTATCAATTTTCAAGAAGGTACAAAAGAGCCCTGGAGTCAACTTTTGTCTTTTTATTTTAGCTTCTATTGACCATGACTGAGAACTCAGAAATTTTCTTTTACTACACATAATGATAAAGCAAAGAATATTGATGGAGAAAGACATTTTACAATTTTTAATCAGACAAATGCAAAATAAAAAAAAGAGAGAGAACTCTGGACTGTAATGGTGATATTGAAACTGATCATACAAATGAAACCAAAAGTTTACTGATCATACAAATGAAACCAAAAGTTTACTGATCATAGAGAAATGTAAAACGTCAGCTCCTGGGGAAAACAGTATATAGTGTTCGTGTTTTTTCCTTATTATTCTTTAGACTTTCAGTTTTATATTTTTTTTACTTTTCAGCTATTTTCTTATTTTATCAATTTTTTAAAAATCTTTTTAAATTTTTATTGTTATATTTATGTTATATATACATATATATATTTTAACTTTTTGGTTTCCTTTCATTGTACTGTTATATTTTTGTATCTATATAACTTTTTCTTTCTTTCCAATTGCGGGATCAATTTCTTCTAACAAACAGACCAAAATATATCCAGGATCTAGTTTATTGTTGTGTTCTGCTCTACTTCTTGAATTTTTCTCATTTATTTCTTCTTTTTGATTTCTATTTTCTTCTCATATGTTTAGTGTGTATTTTCCTGGTGTTGTTTTTACTATTTTTGTATTTTCTCTCTCATTCATCTAATCTTTTCTGGACATAATGGTGAGACAGAAAAACTCACCCTAAAAGAAAGAACAGGAAGGAGTACTCACTGGCAGGGATTTAATCAATATGGATATAAGTAAGATGTCAGAGTGAGAATTCAAAACAACGATTATAAAGATACTAGCTGGGCTTGAAAAAAGCAGGGAAGACACTAGAGAATCTCTAATGGAGAAATAAAAAAGCTAATATCTAAAAAGGCAGAAATCAAAAAAGGTATTATTGAGAAGTGATAAAAAATGGAGGCTCTAACTGCTACAATAAATGAGGCAGAAGAGAAAGTCAGTATATAGAAGACAAAATGCTGGAGAATGAGAAAGCTGAGAAAAAGAGAAATAAACAACTACTAGATCACAAGGGGAAGATTTGAGAGATCAGCAATACCATAAAGCAAAACAATATTAGAATAATTGGAGTCCTAGAGGAAGAGGAAAGGAGGGGTGTAAAAAGTATATTGCAGCAAATTATAGCTGAGACCTTCTCTAATCTGGGGAAAGAAACAGACATTCAAATTCAGGACATACAGAGAATCCCCCTCAAAATCAATAAAAATAGGTCAGTGACTTGACATATTATAGTGAAGCTTGCAAATTTCAGAGATAAAGAGAAAATCCTAAAAGCAGCTCAGGACAAGAGGTCCTTAACCTACAGGGTTAGAAACATGAGACTGGCACCAGCCCTGTCCACTGAGACCTGGCAGGCCAGAAAGGACTGGCATGATATACTCAAGGTGCCAAGAATACTTTATCCAGCAAGGTTGTCATCTGGAAGAGAAGGAAAGATAAAGAGTGTCCAGGGCGAACAGAAACTAAAAATTTGTGATCACTAAAGCAGCCCTACAAGAAATATTAAAGGGGATCCTTTGAGCAAGGAGAGAGCCAAAAAGAAACAAAGACTAGAAAGGGACAGAGACAATCTACAGGAATAGTGACTTTACAGGTAATACGATAACACTAAATTCATATCTTTCAATAATTACTCTGAAGGTATTTGGACTAAATGCTCCAATCAAAAGACACAGGTATTAGATTAGATAAACAAGACCCATCATATATAGTTGTCTACAAGCGATTCATTTTAGACTCAAAGACACCTCCGGAATGAAAGTGAGGCAGTGGAGAACAATTTATCATGCTAATGATAAAAAATACCCCTGCTTTCTTTTTATGAAAGAAAGAAAGCAGAGGTAGCCATCCTTATATCAAAAAAAGTAGATTTTAAACCAAAGACTGTAATAAGTGATGAGGAAGGACATCGTATCATAAGAAAAGGGTCTATCCAACAAGAGGGTCCAACAACTGTAAATATTTATGTCCCTAACCTGGGAGCAGCCAATTACATAAAGCAATTAATAACAAGATTAAAGAAACACATTGAAAATAATATAATAATAAAGTATAGGAGAATTTGGCAGAAGTGGAGCTGCCCTGGGCCTCCTCAAGCCAGCAGTGTGCCTGGGCCCATGGCTGCCTACTCCTACCCTGGGACCCCCACTGTCCCAGCTGGAAGCGAGGTGCTGTCAGACCAAAACTTCTTGTGGAACATTTTCCAGAGGCACATGGACTACATTTAATCCAGTGACTGTCAGGTCAATATCTATGTTTGACAGAGAGAACAAGGCTGGCATAAACATCAGCAAGTTCACTGGTATCTGGAAGTGCATCACAGACTGGCAGAACATCTTCCACACCTATGACAGGGACAACTCTGGGATGACTGACAAGAACGAGCTCAAGCAAGCACTCTTAGGTTTTGGATACTGGCTCTCTGACCAGTTTCATGACATCCTCATTTGCAAGTTTGACAGACAAGGACAGGGGCAGATCACATTTGACGACTTCATCCAGGGCATTGTCTTGCAGAGGTTGACCAATACATTCAGGCCCTACCATATGGATCAGGACATCTGGATTCAGGTGTCATATAAACAGTATCTGTCCATGGTCTCCAGCATCATATAACACTGGCCTTTGCAAATAGCAACATGACTTACAGAAGGAAGACTAAAAATGCCAAATCTCCCTTTAAATAAATGGGACACAGATGCACTTAGATACTGTTCTCCTTCCTTTAGATTTTATATAATTAACATTTGAGGACCTGACTGTACATATGTGTATAAGCTGATAAGGTTTTCTGCAAATGTAACAATAGGTATAATCATTATTCACATACAGACATTTGATTTGAGACTGTTCAATTGTACCATGAGGTAAGATATGATAATGTTTCAGGTATCCTGCATGCAAAAAATTCATCATGTGCATTTCTAGATAGCTCCAGTTCTATAGTGGAAATATTTTTATTAGCCAGTAGGAATTTAAAAATAATACAGAAGTTGCATAGAGGCTTTTATGTACCTTACATTTTTAAAACGGGGTTTATTGCATTTTTTTGAATATGCAACATAAGCAATAAAGCAAATGTGCGGGGCGCCTGGGTGGCTCAGTTGGTTAAGAGGCTGCCTTCGGCTCAGGTCATGATCCTGGGGTCTTGGGATTGAGCCCCATGTCCGGCTCCCTGCTCAGCAGAAAGCCTGCTTCTCCCTCTCCCTATGCCTGCCGCTCTGTCTACTTGTGCTCTCTCTCTCTATCTCTCTGTCAAATAAATAAATAAAATCTTTAAAAAAATTAAAAAAAAATAAAGCAAATGTGCCCCCTGTTCCGCCCCCCCAAAAAAATGTAAGAGAATTTAACACTCCACTCATAGCAATGTACAGCATCTAAGCAGAACATTAACAAGGAAACAAGGGCTTTGAATGACACAGTGGACCAGAAGGAAGTCACAGATATGTATTAGGATGACGTGCTAAAGGAACGGAACACATTCTTCTCAAGTGCACGTGGAACATTCTCCAGAACAGATCACATACTGGGTCACAAATTAGGTCTCAACTGATACCAAAAGACTGGGATTATTCCCTGCATATTTTCAGACCACAGTGCTTTAAAACTTGAACTGAATCACAATAGAAAATTTGGAAGGAAAACAAATACATGAAGGTTAAAAAACATCTTACTAAAGAATGAATGGTCAACCAGGAAATTAAAGAATTAAAAAAAATACATGGAAACAAATGAAAATGAAAACTGGACAGTTGAGGACCTCTGGAATGCAGCAAAGACAGTCCAAGGAGGGAGTATATGGCTATACACGCCTTTCTCAAGAAATAAGAAAAATCTCAAATACACAACCTAAACTTACTCCTCAAGGAGATGGAAAAAGAACAGCAAATAGAGTCTAAATCCTGCAGGAGAAGAGAAATAATAAAGATTAGAGCAGAAGTCCCTGATATAGAAATCAGAAGAACAGTAGATCAGATCAACAAAACTAGGAGCTGGTTTGTTGAAAGAATTAATAAGATAAATAAACCCCTAGCTAGATTATCAAAAAGAAAAAAGAAAGGTCCCAAATAAATAAAATCATGAATGAAAGAGGAGAGATCACAAAGAACACTGAAGAAGTATAAATAATTATAAGAGAATATTATGCAATTATAAACTAAAAAATTAGGCAATCTGGAAGAAATGGATGCATTCCTAGAAACATATAAACTACTGAAAATGAAACAGGAAGAAATAAAAAACCGGAACAGACCCATAATCAGCAAAGAAATTGAATCAATAATCAAAAATCTCCCAACAAAGAAGAGTCCCGGACCATATGATCTCCCAGCAGAATTCTACCAAATTTAAAGAAGAATACTTATTCCTCTGAAACTCTTCCAAAAAATAGAAATGTAAGGAAAACTTCCAAACTCATTCTATGAGGCCAGCATTACTTTGATCTCAAAACCAGACAAAGACCCCACGAAAAAAGAAAATTACAAACCAATATCCCTGATGAACATGGATGCAAAAATTCTCAACAAGATACTAGCCACTAGGATCCAACAGTACATTAAAAGCATTATTCACCAAAACCAGGTGGGATTTATTCCTGGGATGCAAGGATGGTTCAACATCCACAAATCAACAATGTGAGACATCATGTTAATAAAAGAAAGGACAAGAAACATATAGTCCTCTCAATAGATGCAGAAAAAGCATTTGAAAAAGACAGCATCCTTTCTTGATTAAAAAAAAAAAAAAAACTCTGTAGTGTAGGGATAAAGGGAACATACCTCCATAACATAAATGCTATATACAAACAACCCACAGCAAATATCATTCTCAATGGGGAAAAACTGACAGGTTTTCCCCTAAGGTCAGGAATATGACAGGGATGCCCACTCTCACCACTACTGTTCAGCACAGTACTGGAAGTCCTAGTGTTGACAATCAGTCAACAAAAAGAAGTAAAAGGCAACTAAACTGGCAAAGAAGTAGTCAAACTTATATTCTTCACAGATGACATGATACTCTATGTAGAAAACCCAGAAGACTCCAGCAAAAATTCCTAGAAATGATACAGGAATTCAGCAACATGGCAGGATATAAAATCAATGCACAGAAATCAGTTGCATTTCCGTACACTAACAATAAAACAGAAGAAGGACAGAGAAATTAAGGAGTTGATCCCATTTACAATTGCACCCAAAACCGTAAGATACCTAGGAATAAACCTAACCAAAGAGCTAAAGGATCTGTACTCTAAAAATTATAGAATGCTCATGAAAGAAATTGAGGAAGACACAAAGAAATGGAAAAACGTTCCATGCTCATGGATTGGAAGAACAAATATTGTGAAGATGTCAATGCTACCTAGAGCAATCTACACATTCAATGCAATCCCCATCAAAATACCATCCACTTTTTTCAAAGAAATGGAACAAATAATCCTAAAATTTGCATGGAACCAGAAAAGACCCCGTATAGCCAGAGGAATGTTGAAAAAGAAAAGCAAAGCTGGCAGCATCACAATTCCAGACTTCCAGCTCTATTACAAAGCTGTCATCATCAAGACAGTAAGGTATTGGCACAAAAACAGACACATAGACCAATGGAACAGAATAGAGAACGCAGAAATGGACTCTGTCAGCTCTAGGATCAACTAATCTGTGACAAAGCAGGGAAGAATATCCAATAGAAAGAAGATAGCTGGTACAAACACTCCAGAAAACAGTACGGAGGTTCCTCAAAAAGTGAAAAATAGAGTTACCCCATGACCTAGCAATTGCACTACTGGGTATTTACCCCAAAGGATATAAACATAGTTAGTTGAAGGGGCACCTGCACTCCAATGTTTATAGCAGCAATGTCCACAATAGCCAGAATAGGGAAAGAGTCCTGATGTCCATAAACAAATGGATAAAGAAGATGTGGTATATATATACAATGGAATATTACTCCCCCATCAAAAAAATAAAATCTTACCATTTGCAACAAGGTGGATGGAACTAGAGGGTATTATGCTAGGCGAAATAAATCAATCAGAGAAAGAAAATTATATGATTTCACTCATATGTGGAATTTAAGAAACAAAACAGATGATCACAGGGGAAGAGAGGGAAAAATAAAATACGACTAAATGAGAGAGGAGGTAAACCATAAGAGACTCTTAACTCTAGGAAACGAACAGGATTGCTGGAGGGAAGGTGGGGGGTATGGTGTTACTAGGTGATGGACATTAAGGAGGGCACTTGATGTAATGAGCGTTGGGTGTTATATGCAAATGATGAATCAGTAAACTCTACCTCTGAAACTAATAATATGCTATATGTTAATTAATTGTATTTAAATAAAATTAAATTAAATAAATAAAAATTTTTAAAAATGTACAGTATCTGGTGAAAAGTACAAAATTCTGATGTAGGAAATCATACAAAATCTAAATAAATGAAGTGACACACCATATTCATAGATTGGAAGTTTCAATAATATACAGTAAAGGTGTAAAATCTTCCTAAATTTTTCCATAGTTTTAACATAGTTTGTATCAAGATAATAGCAAATTTTTTTAAACATAGATAAACTTATTCTAAAATGTATATAGGAGACCCTAGAATAGAAAAAAAAAATTTGAAAAAGAAGAATAAATTGAGAGGAATCACTCTTACCATACAGTTACAATAATCAAAACAGCATAGCGATGGTGGACAGAATGACTCATAGATCAATGCAATAGAAGAGAAGTGAGAAATACACCAACACAAAAATGTCCAATTAATTATTGACAAAGGAGCAAAAACAATTCAAAGGACAAGAGATAGCTTTTTCAAAGAATTATGGTGGAACAATTGAAGTCACATTAGTCAAAAAGTTAATCTCCCACCCCTTACAAAAAGTAACTCAAAATGGATCATGAACTTCAGTGTAAAACATAAAACTACACCTTTTAGAGATATCATGGTAAAAAATCTTCAGGACTTAAGGCTGACAAAGAGTTCATACACTTGATACCAAAAGCATGATCCAAAAAGGAAAAGCAGTAGATTTATCAGAAAAAAATTAAAAAAAAAAATTGGGGTCTGAGATAAAACCACTTACAGACATGGAAAAAATGTGTTCAAATCACATATCCAAAAAATACATATATCTAGGAAACAAACAAACAAAAACTCTGATAATTCAACATTTAAAAAATACAGTCTAATTAGAAAATGGACAAAGAGATTAACAGATTTTTCACTGAAGAGAACATGCAGATGCCAAATAAACATGTTAAACATATTCAACATCATTATCCTTTAGGGAAGTACAAATTAAGCCCACAATGAGATATCAATACACACCTAATAGAATGACTGAAAAAAAAAAAGTGGTATCATCAAATGTTAGTAAGGATGCCAAAACAATGGGTCATTCATATATTATTGGTGGGAATGTCAAATGTTACAGTCACTCGGAAAAATAGTTTGGCAGTTGCTTTTAAAACTATAAATGGTTTACCATTGACCCAGCAATTTCACTTTTGGGGATGTTTCCCAGGGAATTAAAATTTTATTTTCATGCAGAATATTCTACACAAGTGTTCACTGCAGATCTCTCCATAATAGCTAAAAATTGGCAAACCACCCAAATGTCCATCAATAGTTTGATATATCCATACAAAGGAATACTAGTTATCAATAAAAAGAAATGAAATATTTATACATGCAATGAGCTTCAATGCAGTTCATAGAAAATATGGAAGAGAAAGAAGCAAATCTCCAAGAGATACAAATTGTATGATTCCATATATACAACATGCATGAAATAACATAATTAGAGACATAGTAGTAGTGGTTGCCAGGAGTTAGAAATGGCAGAAAAGGGGATCAGTGTAGCTATATAAAGGGGTGATATTAGGAGCCATTTAGTGATGATACACTTCTGTATCTTGATTGTGGTGGTGGTTACATAAGTTTGAACATGTAAAACTGCATGAAACTAAATCAAACACACACATATATGCTCACACACATATACACATACACAAATTAGTGCATGTATACTGGTGAAATCTGAATAAGGTCTGTGTATTTCAATAATGTCCATTTCCTTGTTTTGCTACTGTACTATAATATTAAAACATGTTAACACCGACAACATCTGAATAAAGGGTATGCGGGACTTCCATCTGCATTTCTTTGCAACTCTTTGTGACCTATAACTTCAACATAAAAAGTTAAATAAAAATCATAAGGAGATATCATTAGCCATCTGCAACTGGCAAAACAAAATCAAACAAAACAAAACAAAAATGACAGTGTCAAGTGCTTGTGAAGTGTGGAGCATCTGTGCAGAGAAACTGGAACTCTCATAGATGAATGGGAAGGAGTACTGGGATAGTTACCTTAGAAATAGTTTGGCTATTTCTTGTAAAATTACAAGTACACTTATCAAACCTAAACACTTAATAAATGACCCAGAAATCTTACTCCTAGGTATTTACCAACCAAAAAGTGAGACCTTAGATATACACAAAAACCTAAATGCACATGTTTATAACAGGTTTATTTATAATTGCCAAAATCTAGAAATAACCCAAATACCTTTCAATGGCTGAATGGATAAACAAATCATATGCATCAATTCAATATAGAAACCTATTTAGGTACTTACACGAAGGATACAAAAATACAGATTGAAAGGGGTACATGCACCACAATGACTATAACAGCATCATAAACAATAGTCAAACTATGGAGAGAGCCCAAATGTCCATTAACTGATGAATGGATAAAGATGTGATATATAAATAAATATATATTTATATCTATATATATATACTATATAGTGGAATATTAGTCACTGAAAAGAATGAAATCGAAGATGGCAGAGGAGTAGGAGACCTAAATTTCATCTGGTCCCAGGAATTCAGCTAGATAGGGATCAAACCATTCTGAACACCTACAAACTCAACAGGAGATCAAAGAAAAGAATAGCAGCAACTCTGAACAGAAAAGCGACCACTTTCTGGAAGAGTCATATTCTATCCCTTCATAGTAGTTAACCTTATTTTTGGTATGTGTATATATATATATATATATATATATATAAGTTGTTCTCCCTTTAAAATTTTGGGATACAGTTTCTTCTAACAGACCAAAATATATCCTAAATCTCTAGTGCATGGCTTTGTTCTAGTCTCCTGCCTGATCACATTCTCTACCCCCCTTTTTTTTTAAAACCTCTTCTTTCTTTTTTCAACCAACTTCTTATCTTATCAATTCCTTTTATAAAATCTTTTATAATTTTCATCTTCACAGTCATATTCCATCCCTTCATCATATTTACCCTTATTTTTGTACATATATAAGCTTTTTTTTCTTTAAAATTTTTGGAGTCACTTTCTTCTAAAAGACTAAAATATGTCCAAAACCTACTGTGTGGCACTAATCTATGCACCAGCATGATCATATTTGACCATGCTCTGTTTTTTTTTTTGTTTGTTTCTTTCTTTCTTTTTATCTATTTCTTTTTCATTTTTCTTTCTTTCCCTTTCTTTTCCCCCAGTTTCAGGTCTCTTCTGATTTGTTCAGTGTATATTTTTCTGGGGTAATTGTTACTGGTTAGCATTTTGTTCTCTCATTCATCTATTCTCCTCTGGACAAAATGACAGATGGAAAAAGTCACCTCAAAAAAAAGAACAAAAGGAAGTACTAACTGTCAGGGACTTAATCAATACGGACATTAGTAAGGTGTTGGAACTAGAGTTTAGAATGACAATTTTAAAGATATTAGCAGGGCTTGAAAAAAGCATGGAAGATATTAGAGAAACACTTTCTGGAGAAATAAAAGAAATAAAATCTAACCAAGTTGATACAGAAAGGTTATTAATGAAGTGTAATAAAAAATGGAGGCTCTAACTGCTAAAATAAATGAGCCAGAAGAGAGAATTAGTGATATAGAAGACCAAATGGTGGAAAATAAAGAAGCTGAGAAAAAGAGAGATAAACAACTACTGGATCACAAGGGCAAAATTCGAGAGCTAAGCGATACCATAAGATGAAACAATATTAGAATAATTGGGAACCCAGAAGAAGAAGAAAGAGAGAGAGGGGCAGAAGTTATTGGAACAAATTATAAGAGAGAATTTCCTTAATTTGGGGAAGGAAACAGGCATCAAAATCCAGGATGCACAGAGAACACCCCTCAAAATCAATAAAAATAGGTCAACACCCTGACATCTAATAGTAAAACTTATGAGTCTCAGAGACAAGAGAAAATCCTGAAAGCAGCTTGGGATAAGAGACCTGTGACCAAAAATGATAGAAACATTAGATTGGCAACAGACCTATCCACAGATATCTGGCAGGCCAGAAAGGACTGGCAGGATATGTTCAGAGCACTAAATGAGAAAAATATGCAGCCAAGAATACTATATCCAGCTAGGCTGTCATTGAAAATAGAAGGAGAGAGGGCGCCTGGGTGGCTCAGTTGATTGGGCGACTGCCTTCGGCTCAGGTCATGGTCCTGGAGTCCCTGGATTGAGTCCCACATCTGGCTCCCTGCTCAGCGGGGAGCCTGCTTCTCCCTCTGACCCTCCCCCCTCTCATGTGCTCTCTCTCTCAAATAAATAAATAAATAAATAAATAAATAAATAAATAAATAAATAAA